>NC_091796.1:4587500-4842500 GCF_041296235.1 Equus asinus | reverse complement strand
TTTTGTTTCTGGAAAAGTATTTCTAATTTCTCTGTGTCTCTCCAAGGTTAGCACTTTTACTTTTTGCCCTTCTACTTGAGCTTTATGGGATAAACTGCCTCGCTTGCCAGCACTTATTACCTAAATATGATACAGTAGAAAGATAGATTGTGTTTATAAACTGTTGGGTGAAATGTTGGCTTGTGTAAAAATGGTTAAAAAAATGAGCATTTACACACTTTTAACAAATACGAAGTCTGCCAAACCTGTCTCTAATTGTTGCAGAGGTTTCCAGTTCAGGGTATCATTACAGATGAATAATAGAGGAGTTTTTGTACAATTTCTTTAGCAATCCCTAGACTTCATTTTTTATGCCACAAAGGTTTGAGAAACATATACAGCATTGAATTGCTATTGGTACTAAGTAAGTAGATTTTATTGTTACTTGGGATCTTCAGTATGTTCAAGGAAACCACTTAATTCATATTATTAAGTAAGAAGTTATTAAAGAAGACCCTGATAGAATCAGGTAAAACCAATTCAGTATCCTTCAGTTGTTAGAAAATTCAATATGTTTTATTTAAGCAGAATCATATATACTGTATATTAACTATTCCAAGCAATCTTTACTCAGCTCAGAAAGGCCAGATGTATGGGAATTGTAAAAAATCAGGATATGCATAAAAACTGTTCAAGTGCATAAAGCAGCCCCATCTGGAAGACATCTACCAGAAATGAAGTTGTACAAAACCATTCCATTGATAATAAAGCTAATTTTTATGGGTCTGACAAGTATGTAATTATGTTCAGTGGTGCTTTTCAGATTTTATCACAGTCAATAAACCGCAGTGGTAATTTCATTCCCATTTGACATATTTACATGGAAACATTTGATTGGAGGAATTAGTAACCCTGAAAGCCTTGATAGATATGTTTTAATGATCTGTGACCTCCGCAGTCCCTCATCTGTTTATTGTTGCAACAGGCGAGAAGTCGTTCCTGTGCGACCTCTGTGGCTTTGCTGGCGGGACGCGGCACGCTCTCACCAAACACCGCCGGCAGCACACAGGTCAGTATGGGTCGCCCAGGCACAAGCAAGTCCGGGCAGGCACCCCAGTAACTGTGCTTGGCCCTTGATTGCTTGTCTTTTTGGTTTTTGTAAAATCTGTGTACTTGGGGGTCTACCGAAAATTCTGTTTGAATAACATAAGATTTTAATTCGTCTATTTTTATATATTTAAAAAAGTAGGCCTACTGCATGTTTTATGGATCAGGTGTCCTCTGTAAATTCACGTTAAGTAGGAGGAAGAAAAGAGTTTGGCCTCCAACTCCAAAGGTTCTTTTCTCCGTGGGCAAGACTGCCTTGGATGTCATGGATGAAGCTGGCGAGTCCATATCCCTCTCAGGCTCGCCATTCCTCTTGGTCAGTCTCCGCTCACCTGCTTTCATCCGCACTCCCTCTCTCATGAGCTGCCAGGTGCTTACCTACAGCCCTGCCTTCCCGTCTCTCTCGGCCTACTGGACTTCCTAAGTCTGGCCAGCAGTCCCCTACAAGTTGGAGCGAGTAGCTGTGTTTTAGGTCATTGCTGTTTCAATTAGTTTTGCTATTAAGAATGGATAGCAAACGGGGGCCGGCCCCATGGCCTGGTGGGTAAGTTTGACACACTCTGCTTCAGCGGCCTAGGTTCAATCCTTGGGCTTGGATCTCTACCACTCACTTGTCAGCAGCCATGCTGAGGGGGCGGCCCACATGGAAAACAGAGGAAGATTGGCAGAGATGTTAGCTCAGGGTGAATCTTCCTCAGCTACAAAAAAAAAAATGGATAGCAACATAGATGTGAACATTGGAGAGGATTTTTCTTTCATGACGTGTGTTCTTGGTGATTCGACAAAAGAAAATGTATACTTTGGTTAGAAACTCTTCAGGTTGAAAAGTTTTAAACATTTATTAAAATTGATTACCTACTCAGTATGTGTAATAGATCTTATAAATAATTATTTTAATAATTCTAAATTATACATGCCTGGCATAGTGTTGTGATGGCATTGTCTCTTCTAATTATTAATGGAATCACTTTCTACTCTCAGAAGTGATCTAGTTTACATGATAAATCCTGTGGTAACACAATTTGTAACTAAACATCAGACTTTTCTATGAGAAGGATTGAGTTTGGCAGTTTACTCTCAAAATGGCATGAAATTAAGATATGTGAAATATGTTGTTTATGTATGTTTTGATTCTTGATATATTATATTTAGCAGTTAGCTACAGGTAGCTTTAATGCCCATTATAGTATTTGTAACATCAGTGAAAATTAATGCTAGTCATTCCTTTGAGGTCTTGAGTTTGTGTGATTCAAATTTCCATATGGGGCAAGAGTTATTACTGACTCAAGGAGAAATTTCCATTGTTTAACATAATGTGGAAAACACAAATTTAACTTTGTAAGCATAAAAGTCCATTTTAAGTTTATAATAGCAACCTGTGATCACATTTTCCTGATCCAGTGACTTAAGGATTCAGTGTAAGAGATGGCCAAAGGGGCCCAGTGGATGGCAGCCATCCTTGGCAGCTGTCTTGGAGAAGTTGGAAATATGTGTATAGTGAAGTGTGTTCATGTGGGGTTTTAATCTTAATGTTTTTGGTTTATTGATGCCAAGTTTTCACTGTTCAGATGTCCTTGTTGCTCACTGGCCTCACGCTGGCGCGGCCCCGGGGCCAGCTGACCCTCCTGTGCGCATCTTCGCCAGCGGGCAGTACTGCCTCTGGCACCGCAGTGGGGACAGTAATGCTGCGATCACAGGCGTTTACAGGTGATCGATCACAAAGCTTGCATCGAGCAGGCACAACTTTATATTTTATGTCAGGTCCAGAGGCTCCTTATTACTTTGCTATTAACTTTATACCATATAGGACAATGTCTCACAGACAGAAGCATCAGTCTTTTTGGCATTTATCTGCCTCTGTGGCACAAATCAAACATGATTCTTTAATACCGAAGTCAGTTCTTAAGACTGTTTGCTTCAACCAAACAGCTTAGTGCAGCTCAGTCTAGGCGCTTAGCCTTTATGCTGGATTTATAATATTTAAGCAACACACACCTTTTTTGTTTACAAGGCCAGAATTGTATGGTGCAGTTGAAATCTATATTTCTCTGATGTAGTCCTCTTTGACATGGTTTACCTTTTTACCACAGTGCCCACGCAAATTACAATCAGCTTGCAAAGGGATAGGTATCAAAAGTGTTCCAAATGGCGTAAATAATTCCCTACTGCCATACGGACTGTCTGGGGGCTGACACAAAACATCTTCCACTCCAAGATTTACTTTTATCACCTGTCAGAGACCCTTGATTCAAGGGCAGAGGAGCAAATCCTCACGTGTGGTTGAAGAATCTTGGCCAGCTTAATAACCACCAGCCCGCCCAAAGGAATGTGAAGTGTGAGTTTCCATAGGAAGCATTCAGCCTGTCTGACGGATTGTTGACACACAAAGGGTACTGCTCCATATCGACAGCCATTCTCGTATCCCTCTTCCGGCTTTCTTTTACTTTTCCATCAGAGGTACCTAAGATGCAAAATATTCCTTAATGGTTATTTTGGCCACGATTATTGCTCATAAAGGAAAGTATGGAGAGCAACACAATTTTAACTAATATGTACTTGTATGTCACGTAAGGGAAAAACAGGAGGAAAGGAATTTTCACCTTTGTTCTGCATTTTTGAGTAGGATTATACAAGTAGCCCTACTGACTTTAAGACAGCATTGTTCTTAGTAGGTACTGTCTTACTCATAGATTTAGTCATCCTCTGGCTTTAGAGAGACAAAGGATTTTCAGAAGGACTTTTCCCAATGCACCACATGAATTTGATCAGTCCGTCAAAAATTTTTCCATAACAAGTGTATACACCTCTTCATACAGTACCTATCTCATTTCAAGCATTAGCAAATATTAGCAAACTCAAATTCTTATTTAAAATTTGTAAGATTTTCCTTCAAATTTTATAACCTAGAAGTTGAGTGGATTTTTTTGGCTATCTGTTGAGACTAACAAACAAGAAAGCACTTTTGTATTTCTGAAGTATATTTTCCTAAAGAAATTATCTTTCTGGGTTTAAAAATAAAACAATTAACGTATTCAAACAACGGTGTTGAACATGTAACAAAGTTAATATTCTTTTATAAACTATTTTGTTAATTATTGACTATTGTGTACAGATTTGAATAAACTGTAGTTTGGAGTTCTTCCCCTATCAAGAGCATAGGCGTACTTGAGCTTTCCTTTACGTGGTGGTTATAGCATAGTATTTTATGTAGCATATTTTTGTAGCAGCATATTTTTTCTCTGTCAGCCTGTGTATAATTCAAAAATTTTTAATATTACACGATTTAATCTATTGCATTGTCAAGTTAAATATGAAATGACAACTTATAGTTTATTGCAACATAATGCTAGCTTAATATGAATATCAGATTATTCGAATTATAGAGAATATAAATGACATTATTCTTTAAAAGTCTTGTTTTTAAGTTCAAGTTGTGTCACATAAAAATGTGTTAAGTTAAAATGTGTGCCATAAAATTTTAAATGAAATAAGCTACATTTACTGTTTTCTAACTGCTTATGTTAAACCTCTCAACCAATAAAATTAACTTTGAAGAGCTTAGATGACGTTTAATTTATACCACTGACTCAGACAATAAGTCCATAATGTCACCCTTTTACCTCCTCCAGATTTCTGCTACATCCACACAAAAATGGATAAATTAAAGGTGTCTTCCAAGGCTGTTATAATAAACAAGGTAGCAGTGAGTTATGATATCAACACACTTTCAAACACTTAGATTGAATGGAATAAGGAGACTGCAGAATATATTTGTGAATTTCTTAATGAAAAAAAAAATCTTTAAATTGTTTGACCACTTAGATTCTTTATATTAAAACTGGGAGATTTATACTACCTAACCTGGAGTCTTATTATATAGCTGCAATAATCATGGCGGTATTGTATTGATGCGTGGAACAGAATAGATCTATGCCTATATGCCTCAATTGTTTTCGACCAAGATACAATATTTAGAGATAAATCTAACAAAGCTTATATAAAACCTCCACACTGGAAACCTCCAGATACTGCTAAGAGAGATTAAAGAGACCTAGAACAGAGTGTATACCATGTTCATGGATCCAAAGACTCAATATTGTTAAGATTTCATTTCCTTTCACATTGATCACTTCAAATCCTGTCAGGCTTTTTTTTTTTTTTTAAGAAACTGACAAACTGATTTTAAAATTCATATGGAAATGCATTGATCTGAAATACTCAAAGAACTTTGAGAAAGATGAACAAACTTGAGGACTTATTCTCCCTGACTTCGTGACTATAAAGCTATAGTAACAAGTCATTCTGGTGTTGGCATCAAGATAGACAAATATATCGATGGAATGGAATAGAGATTGCAGAACAGACCCATAGTTACATGGTCAATTGATTTTTGACAAAGGGGCAAAGGCAGTTTAGTCTTTTTAATATATAGTGCTGGACAATTAGCTATCCATAAACTTTGATTCGGATATCATACTGTATTCAAAAATTAACTCAAAATGATCATAATCTAAATATAAAACTTAAAACTATAAATTGTAGAAGAAAATTTAGGAGAAAAATCTTTGTGACCATGGATTATCAAAGATTTCTTAGATATCACATCAAAAGCCAGATTCATAAATGAAAAAACTCATAACTTGAAAAATTATAAATTGATAAGTTGAAAACTTTATAAATGAATAACTTTTCCTCTTCAAAAGACAAGAGAATGAAAAGACAAACCACAGACTGGAAAGAATATGTGTAAATCACAAATCTTATAAAGGATTTGTATTTGTAATATATAAAGAACTCTCAAAACACGATTTAGAACACAAGCAACCAATTACAAAAGGGTCAAAGATTTGAACAAGCACTTCACCGAAGAATATAAATGTATGGCAAATAAGCACATGAAAAGATCCTCCACATCATTAGAGAAATACAGGTTTAAAGCACTGCCCACAGCAAGTGTTGGTGATGATTTGGTGCAAGAGGCACTCTCATACACAGCTGGTAGGAATGTAAAATGGAAAACAATTTGGCAGTTTCTTACAAAATTAATATGTACCTGCCATATGACTGAGCCATCCCACTCCTAGATAATTAATGCAAGAGAAGAGGAAACGTGTGTCTAAGCAGAGACTTGCCCATGAAGATTCATAGCAGCTGTATTTGTAATACCCCAAAATAAAAACAACTCAAATGCCCTTTAGTGGAAGAATGGATAAAGAAACTGTCTTACAGTCCTATAATGGAATACTAGTTTACTACTCAGTGAAAATAAATGAAATATTTACACCTGGAGCAACTTGAATTTGTCACGAAATAATGCTGAGAGAAAGAGGCCAAACAAAAGAGAGTACATAGTGTATGTTTCCATGCGTATATATTTCTGGAAAATCCTAACTAATATATAGTGACAGAAAGCAGGTGAGTGTGTGCTTGAGGATGATCAGGAGAGAAAAAAAGATATGAAGAAAGCTTTGGGGGTGATTGTTGTGTTCATTATCTTGATTGTGGTGGTACTTTCTTTCTGCCTCGTATGGTCAGTCTAGATAGATATGTCAAGTTAGTGAAGTAATAAATCATACGTGTGTTTTTATCCAGATGAGTTCTTCACTTTGTGTTTCTGTTTCCATGTGAGCTGCCCTTGGACATTGGTGTACAGTTAAAATACTCTCCATTGAATTTAATGAACAATTCTGTTCTTATAATGAATGTGGAAGTTTTCAGATGTGTTTATGTGTGGATGTTTATATGTTTCCATGATGTAGAATATTCCTGTGTCAGATTTGAAGAGAATGAGCTATTTTCTATAGGCTTATGTAATATGAAGAGCACATATTGTCTCTCAAAATCAAAACCTGCCATCATCATGAAAGTGAGTTTTCGTATGTCAATTCAGTACAATTGAGTTGTCTATAACAATTTAAGTCACTTAACCAGCAGTTTTGAAACTGAGAACAAGGAGTTATTCAGGCTGACCCTGGGTGACTGCTTGATTGGGGTGTTGTAGATGGGATTTATTTTAACTATAGGTGACTAAAAGAGACAAAAGTCTCTCTCAACTCTAAGACTTTTACTCTGCTTTGAATGTGGTCTTCTTTTTACAGGAGTGAATCAAATGTTCCCTGGTAGGATGTGTCAAGTGATATCTTTATGTTAACTTCAGTGACTCTGTGTACCATGAATTGTTTCATATGTGCTATAGGTTTGTCTTTTACTGGTTGTGAGGTCTTGATGGGAGCCATTTGTGTGCACTTCTTTTATCTTTGCGAGAGAGGAGTTTGCAGTTATCAGGGTTTACGCAGTCCTGTCGTAATAATGATAAAAGCATCTGGTTATTGAGCGCCCTGCAAAGTACTTGGGGTGGCTTACTCCTTGCAGTTAGCCCCGCTTGTTTGGTGGTGCTCCCCTCCTGCACTTGCTCAGGGGCTCAACAGGTAGGGAGGGAAATGTGGCAAAACCTGGATTGAGATTGAAGTCCATCTGGCTTCTTCTAACTGCTACCCTGGGCTGTGGTGACAGATAAAATGCCATCAGATGAGATGTGTATGCATTCAGTTAAATGTTACTGCAGTTATGGTTAAGGACATATAAATAGGCTTAGACAATGTAGGACAAATTTCTAAATGTTCTAATTTTCAGGACAGGTATAATTTTGTTGCTAGCTCAATTGATGTAATTTTAAACCAAGATATTTCATCCTTCATTTTCTGTATGTCAGTATACTTATAAAACTATTACAAAACATTGGTAGACTTATTGAACATATGTAAAATTAATCTGTCCTATATGTAAAATTTCTTGGGAAAATTGTTTATCAAGAAGAGTATCCCTGTATATTATAACTGTTTTTGTTATATTATCAAGAAGAGTATCCCTGTATATTATAACTGTTCAGACTGGAAGAGATGCTGAAATTTTCTTTAGTTCATAACTGTCCAATAGAGATGTAATGCGAGCTACATGCGTGCCATTTTAAATTTCCTGGGAACTGTATTAAAAAAATAAAAAAGTAACAGGTGAAAGTATTCTTTTAAGTAGTTTAACCAAATACATCCAAATTATTATCGTTTCAACATGAAATCAATATAACGTTATTAGCGATATTTTTGTTCTAGGATTTTGGTGTTTATTTTACACTTCTAACACATCTCAATTCGGAGGCTAAACTTTCATCTGAAACCCGTGATCTATATTTAGATTAGATAAAATTTACACTTCAAAAAGTGGATTCACGTTCCCTAGCTGTTCCAAACAGACTTAAACATTTTTTCAATAGGTGAATCCAGTATCAGTTTTTAAATTTAAATCTACAGTAATTAAAATAGCCAAGTTTCAGGTGCTCTGCAGCCATTGTAGCTAGTGGAATTAAAAACTGCTAAGACTTGATGATTTCTTTGAATGTGTGTGTGAAGGAGGCGTGGTTAAAGGAGAGACAGGTGTCAGTCAGAGGACCAGCTGGGAGTCCTGCGCAGGCCCTTGAGCCAGCTCATGGGTAATATATCTATGTAGAGAGATATTATGTCTACACAAGGGAGATAAAATTTAGAGTGCTATTAAATATTATTTTAAATGTTTCTTTGAGTCCTCTGTACCTTTTATTCAACTTAGTGAACTGTAATTTCCTTTCTACCAGGTTTTAATTGGTATCAATTTATAGCTTTATTTTATTTTCTTCATATTTAAGATTTACTAAGTTTTACACTATATATTTAAGGTATATCTCTATTACTTGCTTTTCCGTGGTGGTAACCTCACTGAGGTTTTTATAATGGCTCTAATGTAGCACAGTTTGTTGAATGCTCCAAATTCAGTGCTGAACCACAGCCTTAGTTTAGATCCTGTTTGTGTGAGTTACTTGTGAATGACATAATGGATACCTTGCATCTTTCCCAATATAGAAATAAAAATCAATGGTGTCTTCTAACTTTCTCACTGGAGAGTAAATATTCAAATGTCCTAAATATGTGTAGTTCATTGAACTATATCCTTAAAGTTTCATGGAAATAGGGTTCTTTTAAATTGTCAATAACAGGTTAGCCCTTCATCTCCAATTTTTATAATTGTTCATGTACAACACTTCTCGATATATTACAGGAGAAAAACCTTTCAAGTGTGATGAGTGTAACTTTGCCTCCACAACCCAGTCTCATCTGACTCGGCACAAACGGGTGCACACCGGCGAGAAGCCCTACAGATGCCCCTGGTGCGACTACAGGTAATGTCTCAGTACTGAGCACGGAGAATCAAGTGGGTCACCAGGACGGATTAAAATCCTGTTAAATTCACCATAAAAGAATAGTTTTCCTGATCAACCTGAATTAGCACAATTTAAAGCACGATTCATTTATTAGGTTGGGAGGTTCTTTTACCACCTAATTTTAGCGACTGTTTTTGAAGTTGTAAAGTTCTTTTCCATTTTTTATAATCTTAACATTTAGGTTTTATAATCCTTTGGTACACCTGAATTTCAAGTGATTTTACTTGGTTGCCAAAGTAAGGAACAGTTGCATTTGATCAGTTATTCGGTGTATATGGCATCTCATCTACTACGAGTGAAGCACTTTAGGCAATGAAGACAATGTAAGAAATGTTTCCTGCCTTTAAGGGTGTGGTGGCATAATCAGTGCCTTGTGATATTCACAAATAATGTTAACGTGCATTTCAGTGGGTAAATAAAGAGGCCAGGGGAGTGCGTAGAGAAGGTATAAGTTCCGCCACAATGAAGTCCTCCTCGAGGAGAGAGCATTAGAAGATGGGTAAATTTCAAGGACACATGTATGTTGTACGAGGTTGCAGGAGGTCACGGTACAATGTAGCATTTTGTGCTGAAGGCATGTTAGAGATCCTGTGTGTTCAGTCCACTTGCTGAGGTCCACAGTGGCTGCATGATGTCTGCCAGACTGCAGCATTACTTCGCAAAGGCAGCAAAGCATAGGTGCAGAAAAGTAGGTATGAAACATATTCAGGCAACAGTAAATAATCTTGTCTTACTACATGACATGGTATGTGTAGAGAGGGCAGAGTGGAAAATAAGGTGGGGAATGGAGGTTGCAGCTAGATCAAGCTGCACCTGGAGCCCGTGAGAGTGAGTTCGGAGCTCATGAGGTGGTCTGGGAGACACCACAGAGTTTGTAGGCAGCCTAATGACATCTGTTTTAGGAGCTTAATCAGCTGAACTGTGGGGCCTGAGTCAGAGTGTGAGCCTTCATCTTGGATCTGAAGATCTCACAGTCCCTGTTACTCATGATGACCTGGAAACATTGAGGGTGGTTCTTTCAACACAGCCTGCCTTTGTTAAATATTGGAATATATACCTTCAACCTGAAGCCTTCTTTGAAAAAATAGATTTTCATATTCCTGTGGATGTAGCCTGTGCATTCAGTAAATATATTGCCATAATCTCTATTATTATCCTCATTATTGCATTAAGTTTTATGTTAAAGGTCATCTAATAGTACAGAGATATTGCAGATATATTTCATTTATTAATTATTCATTCATTCAACGTTTTATGAGTTCTATCTTTGCTTAACAATAGGTTGGTGTTTCTTGGAAATTTGGTAAAATGGTGATCCGATTAGAGGTAGATATAGAAATTTTAAGATGCTAATATGAGTTCTTTAAAAAATAAACATTATCGAGTGCTCTTTTTCCTTATTAAAGAGGTCAGACTATGTAGCTGCCTTCCCTTTAAAACACAGGAAAGCAATTAGAAAATTATAAAAATTTTCCTAATTATTGCTCTTAGCTGTTGGGATTGTATCCTTTCAGTCTATACTCTATGCGTGAGGTTTGAGCTGTTGTTTTGGGGGCTCTTTTTGTTTCTTTCCTTCTAAGTTTTATTTTTTACGTATAAATTGTAACTACTTTTCTGTTTCATTAATCTTATGTAATTGTGGTTTTCAAATTGTTATTTTTAAGTAGCAGAACTATTATTTCAAAGAAGATCATACACAAACCCAATATATAAAATAAATAAAAATGTATCTACCACTAATAAGCAGATTTCATAGTTAAAATCTATAATATTTACTTATAACATTAAAGAATATCATATAAGACTTTAATAAGCAAAAAATTTTCCAATGGCGGAGTTACTGGCAGCAGTTGTTGTTGGATTAGCCTTACTGTCCAGTTCCTGTCTTGGTTCTGGTGGGAGTGGGGGCAACAGGATGTAGTCAAGAGCCCAGGCCCTGTGAAGGAGCCGCCCAGGCCTCACTGAAATCGTGTGACTTCTGGGAGCTGCCACTTCCTCATTTGTCAGTAAGGGTGACTGGTACCAACTTTGTAGGATGGCGGTTTATATGAGATGAGGAGCACATTGAAATCACCTGGCCAGAGCCTGGCTGATACACTCCGCCTTGTTTTCACGCTCATCTCAGGTTAGTACTTGAGATGGTTATAGGGTTTACTTCTCCTTGGCCTCTCAAGATGGTGTTCAGTGAGGTAATGCAAGAGTTTCAATGCCCTGAAGGTCTTCAGTATGTTAAATTTATTTATAGTACATGCCACGATGGATTTTTTTCAGTTTTTTAAGTCGTTAAAAATATATTAAATGCGAAGTCGATTGTTGGATAATTGCTGAAATACCTTAGAGTTTCAAATTTCCTGGTTTGAAACCTCTCTTCTGTAATATAATTTTAATACTTGCATGGCCTCTGGTTAGATAGAGATACAATAATCATTTTATTAAATGTTTAAACATTTAGGCTATTTTTAGGTTTTTACTCTGAAAATGCTTATACCTAAATCTTTGTGTATATCCAAGATTTTTTTTTTAAGAAAATCCTAGAAGTATGATTTATGGCTTTTAATAGTATGACTACAAAGGTTGAGATTTGAGTTTTGTTTCACTGATCAGTACAGTGTTTTGTCTTTGTACAGCACTGTCTTAAGCCTTTGTATACATAAAAATATGTCAAAGTATTTCAGATTTCCTTGGTTTGAAATTGTATTATACTTTTGCTATAGTCGAGGTCATGTTACTTGTCCTCTATTCAAGTTCTCTCTCTGCAATAGCATCACTTCTGTTTAGAAGTGCCTTTGAGCCAGCTGGATCCCATCTATATTATACTTCTGTCAGGCATTGTGGTGAAAAGGAGATTGTGTTTTCTAAGAATATTGTCACTGTCCTGTGAATTAATACTCAGGACATTTAAATCCAGTGATCTATCACATTTCCTTTTGAAATGCTTAAAGCCCTTGATAAAAGGGTGATTTTATCTTTATTTAAAATTTTTTAATTGTTTGATTATTAGTAAAAGTAAATAGTTGGAGCATTTTCTGTTCATAAGACACTTTTATCATTCTGTGTGTGTATGGTTAGGTCTGCTTTCACTAGTGAGCAAAAGACAAGTTAACCTTGACCAGGAGTACAAAAAACTTCAAGGTAGGGACTGTGAATGAAATGTAGAATTTACAACATTTACCTTTGTTTTCTTGTTGAGCAGATAGTTAAGTTCAAAATGATCGTTTTGGTTGCATAGTGCGGGAAGAACTGAGTGCTTACCTTATCTACCTCCACACAACAAAGAGAATATCTTCTTTCACAAGATGAATACATTTGAGTATATATGACTTCCAAGGAATAAAAACCTCTGTAAGATGATCACATATTTCCTAAGAAGATATGGTTGTATTGGTCTTACCGGTATCTTCTCATAATATTTTATTGCTTACAATACTTAACTTTTTTCCCATTTAGATTTTTATTTGCTTAATGTAGATAAAAATTATTCCTGTAGAGTATTCTTATCTTTGTCATTATTAAGACTATTTGCAGGTAAGTTACCATCATTAGACACTGAAGTATTATTTAAATTTCATTTGGAAATATATTTTTCATTTTATAAATTGAACATTAGTGGAGAAATACTAGTAGTTATAATTATTCATGAAAAATGTGAATATGGATTTGTTTACAAAAGAATTTTATAATTGGTCTTTTGAACCTGGGGCTATTTTTCAAATTTGCATCATTAATTTAGGCAATGGCATCTCACTTTATTTAGATGTAAACACGTACCCTTTTCCTAAGCTTTTACTGTCTCAAATATCCAAATCTAATCCATTACAAATCAGTATAGTTTATTATTACTCCAAAACTTTTTCACCATTAATTACTATTCATTTTAATTTCAAAGCATAAATTTAGATGTATAGCACACTGTCCTATCATATTATTTGTGCAGCAAATTTTTTAGATGTTTCTACATTAAAATGGAAACAGTCTAACCTTTTTCTATATTTTAATTTTCCTTTGTTATATATTAATTGTCATGTCTATATTAATGAGAGAAATAGGAAAACCTTTAATAAATCATAGTAAGTAGCCTTTCTAATAATGTAAATCTTTATTTGCCAATAGAATTTATGATTATCAAACTGCATTCTATTTCACTGATGATACTGGCTTTCACATAAGAGTAGATGGCTGTAGGTGGGCTCTCTTTTTACGTGAAATTTATCTTTTCATTGGCTTCTACTTTTATTTAGGATTTATGAGGAAATACAATAAATGCATATTAAACAGTAAACCACTGATAAGTAATGAAAAGTGACACAAAACACTACCTGCAATATTAAAAATATTAAGGATAACCCTGTATTACACTTTAAATGTGATTTACTAAATTAAAGGAAACTAAAATTTCAAACCAAACTCTAGGAGTTTGATCGTTTATTTATTGCATTCTTATTATTGATTTTGGAATGACTTCAGTGTTCCTTAAGAGTGTTTTTGGCCAGATTTTTCTTCAACTGTATAGCTGCCTTAGTATTTCCAGTCTTACATGTGCTCTTTTTAAAAAACATTTTTCTGTTCTACTTTTCATTTTATTCACTGTTTTTATTCTTTTTTTGATTACTTGAAATTATAACCCAGATTGAAATATTATATGTTATAGAGCTGAGGAATAAAATCTACAATTTCTGCATCATATTAAAGATTCACTCCATTGTTTTTGCTAAACTTATAGGAATACACTTTTTTCCCCTACTTGATGCTTTTCTTAGCTCTTGGCCAGTAAGTCATTAATAATTAGGTTTTGATCTCGAGAAGATTTTTGTTTACTTTTTGGCTAAGGGGGAGGCTAAGAATATTTGACGTAACATTTGCCCCAGGTAGTGGTATCTTGGCCAGAAATGTGCTTTTTGTGATACTCCCTAACATCTGTTTTATTACTCATCTAAACATTTTGTTTAGTATTTCTTATAATCAAGTTCAGTAAGTTTTCACGCATGTGGCTGGAGGAGGTAAAATTTGCTCTTTGTCACAACCGTTTGAAATACGTGTGTGTGTGTTTGTATATCCTAGAACATTTTTGTCGAAAAATACTTTTAATTTAATTGAATTCTGTCTTAACTTTGCATGATGCTGGAAGCATTTTTAGGGTAGTTTTAAGATATAATGACAAAAAATTGTACTTAGGATAATTCTTTATTTCCCCTTAAAGTTTGTATTAATATCTCAAACATATTTCTGTAAAGTGTCTCAGTTATGAAAATTTTTTCAGGTCTTCGATAATATTATGCATTTGTATATAATTTTAATAAATAAACATTTTGTGTTTATTGTGCATAATTAATAAGGCAAACCTTCTCAGGTACTGTGGCTTTAAGAATTCAGTGTACAGTGGGGTTCACTGTTCTTGTCTTCCGTTTGTTTCAGCAGCATCCCGAGTTAGGGAGACTAACTCCACAGGGGATAATTTTCTCCTTTTGGATGATCTCTTCAGAGAGTTTCAACTTTCATTTGGCTTCCTGTGCAGGCTCACAGGTTGTAGAGGAGAAGCAATGGCTAGAACAAACTTGGACTTGCCCTGAATAATGACAAGGAGAAAAAATAGGTGTTTGTCTGTGTAGCGGAACATCATACACACCAAGAAAGAGAAGTGAAATTATACATACCAAAATGAACAGCATACGTTTCTTTTTTCTGAAGAATCAGAAGTAGCATTTATTTCTTTTGGGTGATTTTGAAGTTCTCGAAGAGTAATGATATTACATAAAAATAATCAAATGAAAATATGCAGTATTAATATTAGATATAATTTATATTTAAAGCAATTTGATTGATGCCACAGCCCATTTATATGAGAACAGACTTTAAATCAAAACTATTTCTGTCAGTGATATAAGTCAGATAGAGAAAGACAAATACTATATGATATCACTTATATGTGGAAACTAGGGGAAAAAAAAAGAAAAATCAAACTCATAGAAATAGCAGAAAAGTGGCAGCCAGGTTCTGGGTGTTGGGAGAAATAGGGAGAGGTTGGTAAAAAAGGTATAGATTTTCAGTTATAAGATGAATAAGGTCTGAGGATCTAATGGAAAACATAGTGACTATAGTTGATAACACTATATTGTATAATGGAAATTAGCTAAGAGAATAGAACTTAAATGTTCTCACTAAAACAACATAAAAAAGATGAATTTAAAAAACCCACTATTTTTGTCATTTAAAATACTAGTCAATACTATTTCATTTATCTCAAGTCTGTTATCTCTACATTTTACTCAATTATAACTGCTAATCCAGTTAATGGAATAAAAAACAAATGTACTAGGCTGAAAGGTTTAGTTTGAAAGCCTAAAATCCCAGTTACTTCCCAGACTTTTCTTAGGATAATGGTGATTCCAAGACTTTTTTCCAGTTGTGGTGCATATCTTCCAGAAGGCCAGTGTGTCCGTTGTGTTAGGTGTGTGATGCTTGCTCCTGGCGAATTGCCCCTTCCCGCTTGCTACCCTCACACAGTTCAGCCGGCTACAGGTAGATGTCAGTATCGTGGCTGGTTTGTAAAACCATGTTTAGTCATTGACAAGCATAAACATTGCTTCAGAAGGTTCTCCTAGCATGAGTCAAGGTAACACTGTATGGAATTGTACTGTCTTTCACATGGAGTGGATGTTTCTGGTCAGTTTAGGGGGATTTTTTGAGGGGTTCCCTAACAAAATGATAGAATGATATCTTCAGGTTTTCTGTCATGAATTATGAAAATTGTGTTGCATGTAAATGTACTCTTCTTTTTTTCCTAATGTTTCTATCTGTTTTGGAAAGTAATTGAATTCTTTCTGAACAAACATCTCCTAAGTTTCTCTGACCATTTCATTAGTGACGTTCTTTTAAATCTCAGTAATTGTAATTGTGGTTTTGTGTGTTCTATAATGTTCGTTATGTCTAATGTTCTTTTTGTACATAGCATGTTTTAGTCATACTTTTCTTCCTTGCTCTGTAACACCCAAGCACATAGGCTTGTTAAGATTTTTGTTTCAGCCTGACAGGCTATGTGCTGGTGCAACTCCAGTATTTATGTCAGGCCTTTAATTAATGTTGGTAAATTTTCATGTAACAAAACTCCTTTAAGTAAAAAAAATCTGTAGACCTGAAAACAAATAGATTCCATAGCATTAAAAATTATAAATTGGTTCAGATGTCTTTAAAAGGAAAAAAAAACTAAGCTAATTTGTTTTGTTTATCAGTACAAGTTAAGTTGTTTTGTTTGTTGATGTAGCTGAAATAGGCACTGAGCTCACAGATTAATTAGAAGAGCCGTTCTGAACCCAAAGTGACCACACATCCCTCTGCTATCTCTGAAAGTAGAATCTAGATAAACATGTTTATTCAGCCTGCTGTGGTTGAATCCCAAATCCAGTCATTATAAAAGGACCAAAACTATCTTTGGGGATGGTCTTTCTACAAGGAATTAGTATGGACAGTCCCTGGGGTGGTAGTTAGATATATCTGTATATATTGTGGTAGAAAGAAAGGCCTTAGAGATGAAAAAAATAGAAAATATTTTTTTGGGCAATAATCTCTTGCATAATAAGTTATTCCTCAGACACTAGAGCTATTATCACCCAACAAAACAGTTTACTCTGTAACTATCTATATCTCCTCGCATCAGAGGCTCCTACAGTGCAGCTTATTAGGAAAGCTCTGTAATCACCAGGAGGGGCTGACAGCAGGCAGTGGAACATCAGGGCCACCCTTCCAGTGTGTGGGTGATGTCACAAACTCAAACGTGGGTGTGACAGAAAAACAAAGCAGAATGAAATAGCTGTGAATTGTATAAAAGTTTGACTAATTGTCATTGGTTCAATGAGAGTACTAAGATGTTAGTTATTTCATTTTGTTTTCAGATCCTTTGTTTCAACGTGTTCTCAAATACCGCCTTTCTAGGGCCTGTAAGAAACTGTGGAAGAAAGAAAGGAAAGAAAGAAGAACTTGGAACATGTAGAAAATGGTGACACACGAGTTTGTATGAGGCACAGGAAGTGATGTAGCATCTATGTCAGCATCTCCCCTCTACATTAAACTCTCTCTGATGGCGTAAGATGCCGCCTTTGATGTGCTAGCACATGTATGTGTTTCAGCTTTACCTTAAGAATGTCTGTAAACACAAGGTTACGTCTCTTAGAAATTTCACGTCTTTATTAGTTAAGAGAATGTTGCACAAACTCTTGTTGGCTTTTTCCTATTTATGAGAAGTGCTATTTGTGAAAAGTTCTATAACAAGAAGTACTCCTGGATTTTTACTTTTTTTCGGAAATGTTATGCTGTTCCTGACCACAGAGCTACAAGTGAGCTGTAATTGAAATAAACTGGAATCCTGTATTCGACAACATAATATATAACCTGATACTTTTTCCTACAGGGAATTTTAACCTAATATTAACCTTTCCTCTTATCCCTTAAACTTTAATTCCTTACTCTTAATTTTTTGGCTTGAATCTTGCTAAACAATCCAGTCCCTCATTTTGTATCTTTTGTATCAGCTATGACACGGTTTGGAGATCTCTGGCTTGTAAGTTTTGAATATATGTTGATTAACTTGACTTGGTCCTTTCTTTCCTCAATGTTTTATTTCTTTGTCTTCAATTACAACTTTTAACAAATATATGAAACGTCATAAAACAAATCATAATTTTCCCATTGAGAGAAAATGTGGTAAATTTTTAGTGTTCATGCTTCAATAAATCAATTAATCTCTTGGATTAAATCATTTGGTTTAAAGTGGTTGACACTCAAATTTATCTTGTTCTAAAAGCTTCGGATTGCTTTAATTTTAGTTAAAAGTACGATTTTGTCCCACTTTCCACTCCCAAATTATACTTTTCATTTGATTTTAAGTTATCTTCTCACTTCAGCCAGCCTGGATAGTAGGGTGTGTGGCATTATGTGGTGAAGGGCGGTAAGAAGGACGTGTGGCCTTCTAGTCCATGCTGGATAGTTTGAATGTTACCCTGAAGGGAGTAGATAGCCAGTGGAGAATTTTAAGCAGGAAACTGACATAGTCACATTTTGCTTTGCAAAGATCACTGATACCTTGCAAATGATGAGCCAGAGAGGGACACAGCAGGAGATGGGAGATCATTTAAAAGACAATTGTGAAAGTACAGGCAGAAAATAGTAAGTGCCAAACCCTAAACTGACACCATAGCTGAGTCATAGAGAGGTGGATTCAGATACTTGTTAAGAGATAGAGTGAATGCATATGGTGACCAAACAAATGAATTTAGGGTGACAGAAAGACACGTGCCATCCTTTAGATGCCCTGTCCAGGGCTGCTGGATGAGCAGTGGTGACATTCACGAGGTCCTCACTAGTGCAGGAGGAAAATACTCTTTAGCAAAATGATGATGCGTGTGGTTTGGCATATGTTATCTTTGAAGTGCCCATGGGATATCCAAATGGAAAGGTGTCAGTAGATGCATAGGTCAGTACTAATATGTGTGGAACTTGACGGCACTGATGTGATTGATATTTTTCTTGGAAAATGTGGCAAACAAAAAAAGCAGAGGGACAAATAGCAAGTACAAGAGATACTGAGAAGTAGGCTCCCAGAAATGGAAGGGACCTCCAGACAACAGGCATGGAGCACTCAGCGATCAGACGTTCAGTAAAATGAGAACGGTGCAGTTCACCTGCCTTAGTCACCACGAGGTCACTGGTTCTCTTGGGAAGAGCAGTTCTAGTAAAACGGTAGGAACAGGAACCGGTTACGTGGACGGAGGTGAAGAAATGGTAGGAATGCACGTTGACTGGTCTCGAAGGAAAGTTTGTCTTGAAGGCTGCTCTGTGAAAACACTTGGGGAGGTGATGGTAGCTGGAAGGGCAGATAGATGGATGCACATTGTATTCGTCTGTTTATTTTCTTTGTTGGCTTAAGATCGCTTTTCAAATTTTACTTACATACCGAAATGCCAAGGTGAAAGAGCCAACTGAAATAGTGAAGTTTAACACTGCAGTATATCTAATGGCTGGGATGGTGCCTGTAAAATTAGGATTTTGTGGAGCATAAGGAGCACTGGTAACAACTTCTGAGTTATCCTCTGTGACTCAAGCATCATGGAAGCATTGTGAATCAGAGCAGTGTCTCACTGTTCCCACCGTGGGACCTCTGCCTTGAGACAGAGAGCTGCAGCTTCAGAACCTCTGAATCTCTGTGCAACTGCTGTGACAGTGTTTCCACATTTTTGGGGTACTATAGCACCAAATGTTACCTTTGTTGTGTTTAAAGTTTTGAATTAAGAACATAGAGATTGTGTAATGGTATTATTCTGCCCTCGTCCCACACATACACCAAAACATTGGGATTTTATTTGCTTTATATGAAGAATTTTCACAAAAGCCTATATTACTTTAACCGTTAAACGTAATTCAAAAATTTGCTTGGCACCAGCTAACAATTCAGTGTAACCATTTAACAAACACTCAAGTGTAGTCTTTTTAAATGTGACATCTTTTCTATGACTTATTCTACACAATTTTTGCTAATGTCTCCGGTTTTCCTAAGACCAGTAAATCTAACAGGCCACTCTGATGACATCATAAGCCAGTGGAATTGTTCACAGTCATTTATTGTGATGACACCTGACTCCCACGTATATTTATAGCGCATTCGATTTGTTTCACCTATCTTTGTTTGTTTGAGTTATTCTAAGTAATTATAAATATGGTATGACTCTCTTACCAATCGTGGACTTAATTATATTTTCTTTATCCATTTGTGCTAAAACTTCTATTTGACTGTTTTAGATTGACCTCTACTTTCTTCAAATTGCCATATTTCTAGAAACATAACTGGTGGAATGGTCCTACCAAGAGGAAGGTAATAATAAGGATCATGTGGGTAGTGGAGGTAGTGTGTGTATAATATGAAAAAGAAAGCAAATATATCACTCCTTAGGGTGAGACAGGGGACATGATTTGTTTTCATGACTTAGGGTGTATTAGAACTGCTGAGTGTTGGTGTCAGTTGTACTAAACCACTAAAAAGTGGAAATAAGTCATATCTATTGCCCCACAGGTTGATGTAGGCTTTTCTCTTTTTGCATTCACTAACATTTTGTATGGATTTCCTTTGATTCCATTGGAATTTTTGCTGCTTTGTTTCATTATGAATTATGATTACCACAAGATGGTTATGGCTGCATCTCAAGTTTTGATTTTAGCTTGTTTTTCAGCTTTAAAAATGAAAAGTGCATTTCCCTTTGCAAATTAAGATAGTTCTGTACATCTCGTCACCAACTTTTGGCACCATTTCTGTAAGTACGAATAGAGATAGAAGTAATCACCACAGTGCTTCTGAAGTAGGTTCATTTTAGCATTGGCTACAGTGTGTTATTAAAACGATGGAGGCAGGCTCCTTTTTTTAGGCTGACACAGCTTTCTTGAGGAAGAAGGGACTCAAAGACACCGAATAGGAATGGCAGTAATGAGTAAGTGTGTCACTGAGAATGTCTCAGACTCAAGGATCCGTGTGCTGGTGCCTGAGAAATATATGGGTGATATCAGCATATATATATTTTTTAATTACATGTTCCTTCCAATTAATGATTTCTCTGTGGGCCTTGAAAAATGATGTTGTGAATGTAATGATTATACAATCCAAATCTTACTTCTTGAGTTATATGTACTTGTTTTTAACTACATATGCACACACACATATATATTACCTTCCTTGCATCCATTTTTAACAAAACAATCTTTTAAAACATTGTGTGCTCTGATATAAAAGAGATTCAAAACAAGGTTTCAGTTTTATTTTTAAGAGTGTTTTTTTTAGTTTAAAAGTGGAATATATGTTTTCTTTAGCTGTAAAAGCACAGTCAAGGCACCATGATAAGTGAGTCAGTGTTGTAAAAGTAAAACGAATTTTGCCTTCACTCACATGAGCTATAGAAGGAGGAAGCTTTATTGTCCCTGGGAAAGTGATAAGGCAGAGTAATTGTATATTATGCTGTCCTGGAACATCTGCCTGAAGACTGTTGGAGCAATTCATCTATCACGGACGATACAGCATGTTTTGTCTTTCTGCTTTAACCCGTCCCCACTGCTGGCCCGCGCCGAGGTTTTGATAGGGACTGCGCCTGGGCCGGGGCTCACATTAATCAGTCCCCTTGTTCAACACTCCAGCTGACATAATTACAACCTGCGCACAGCAGTTATTCAAGTCGAGTCCTTGTCACTCGTGGTGCGAAACTACACAGCTCCGATCCCGGAGGAGATTGCCTTATCACACAGAACAAGGGCTCGCAGGAGTCGGAGAGAATAGAAATGGGAAAATGTCTTCCGGGAGTACTATATATTCCTTTAAAATAAGACATTTGAGAGACTTACAAGGGACAAAGGGAAGCATTGTGTGCAGGGACTGAAATGAACCAGTTATTATTTTTAAATGGATTACGTGGAGCATTTTTGTAAAAATGGGCTGGATTATTAAATAAATTGAATGGCCCCTCGTCATCAGTGACTCTTTTCTGTAAACTTTTTCTTCAAAAGTGATCATATAACTTTAGTATAAAAGGTTTAAATGCTCCTTGATAAGACTCAATTTGACAGAATTAATAAAGTATGCATTTTAAATCTACTATTAAACAAATATATACTTAATTCAGCTTTATAAGGAATAGAGTTAGAGCCAGGGAAAAATTCTTTGAAAAGACTTTCACAGATGGGCCAGTTCGCTGTTTCCTTTGGCTGTGTAGCTTTATCCTTGAGAGAGGAACCAAAAATAAAGTTTCTGTCTTATTATTTGTTGCACCTCCTCACGCTTATCCTGCGTTGGGTGAATTACCGGCCAGTTCCTCCAATATACCAGGTGTGAGGGATGCACTCTCCTTTCAGCCACTTAAGAAGTATTTACAGTTTTACAACAGCCCCCTCCCTTGCCCCAGTCGACTCAGAGTCTATGAGCATGTGGTGACTTATGAGATCGGGTCTGCAAAAGCAGCCAGTCGACTACCACTATGCATGCGTGCAGAAAGTTGTTGGTGTTCTAAATGTAGCCTTTCAATGTTTCTCTTCAACATTATTAGGTTGTCTGAAGTAATACCAAGTTCTGGCCTAGACTATCAGAAATATTGTGAAATAGTTTCAGTTTAGGAGAAATTTTACTTATATTACGTTAAATTTGAAAAGCTTTCAACTAGAAAAGCTACAGTAAATTATCGTACGTATATATGTGTATATATAAAACTTGATTTGTAAAGGGGTATTTTTGGTAGGCGACTTATTTCACGCCAAAGTTTAGTAAGCACACTGCTTTATATGGTTCAGGCCCCTTTGTGGGGTGGAGGCTATATTTATTTCAAAGAGCTGGTACAAAGAGTGGCAAGATAACAATGAAGGAATTTCGACCAGCAGTTATTTCCAGCCAGGCAGAATATAGTGGAGGGAAGAGGAACAACATGGAGGGCTAATTCGACGGTCTAATTTTCACAAGTCACAAACTTCAAGCAATGTTGTTAGCTTGGCCTTGAAAAAATGTGTCTGTGCTCCGTAAGCTTGAGAAACACTACATATATTGTACGTTTGCCCTTCCCCTTCGAACTCATAATGAGCAGCATATTAAAGACTCACAGAATTCCTGCTGCAAAGAAATATGTGTAACTTTAACTGAAATATGTGTAACTTTGGCCATCAAGGCCCTTTCCCCAAAGCCCTGAGGGCATCATGCTGGACTAATCAGGATGCTGATATTTCTGTTTTTTTAAAGGATAGGCAACCATTAATGTCTGTTACACATTTTGCCTAAGAGACTGGGGTTATTCGTTTCTCATAAGCGTGTAGTATAAGGCATCTGATAATTGCTTAAACCTCCTTAGTTTAGTTTTACTTCTAGAAGCATTTAGCTTATTGCCTTAGTGTTAGATGAAAGTCCACTGGATTGCACTTCTTTTCTCAAAGCAAGTTGCTTTTTCCCTCCTTTTCTAGACTGATAGTATATCACTGTATTAAGAAGTGAAACAGTTAATGAGGTGTGTTTCTTCTCTTTGTGCTAAAGAAGAAGAATCAAGGAGAAATCAAGATTCTCTTGGGTTTGACCTCTCCTCCCTTCATGCAACTTGGAGGACAGGCCAAGTCTGGCCACACGTTGAAGTCACAGTCTCGTTTTTCTTTGTACACAAAGTACACAAGGGGGACTGTTCCTGAAATGTTAAATTCTAACGAAATGATTTGGGTTTCTAGCAGAGACAAAGTTCAGTGTTGCTTCCTACCATTTGTTCTTTGTGATTTCCATTGTTCCCCAGTAGGGTGGAAGGTAGAAAGAGAATGAGAATGTTATTTTAAATCAGGTTATTCCTCTTATTGATTGTAGATAGAATGAGCAGAAATTTGAATCGAGAAGTAATTTCAGTGGACGTGAATGTGGGAACATGAATGGTGAAGAAAAGATGGGAAGTTATACATATAGTTGGGAATGGAAGGATCAGTGTAACAGTGTGCAAAACTCTTACATGATAAACTTCTCAAAGGCAGGGGTGTCTCCATAGGTAAGTGTGCAGTTAATATTATTTGAAATCAGTCAAAGTTAGTAAAGCATTTTGAATAGTGTGGAAAGCAAGATAATTTTAGGCTGTTACCAATTAAAGGCGTCACTGAACAGGGGCGCAGCAGTTCTGTAAGTAGACAGGTGGAATTTTCAACTCTGTTTCAAAAGTTTCATTTTATGAAGCACAGCCTTTTATTATGATTATTCATGTATGTAACTCATCTCTCCTAGCAAATCTTATTTCTTTGAGGGCATAACCAAAATGATTCATTTATATGTTTCTTTTTTATAATAGGCAATAAATAAATATTTGTTGAGTAAATTCATTTTGAAAATAATAAGTCAGTACATGCGTAAGTGGACTTTTCTTGTAACCGTAGACTTTACATAGAAACCAAGGCAATAAGTAGGCTTAAATTACCTCTCTTCTGAAAGTACCTCCCAGTGGGTCTGAAAGGCTGTCCTTGCTCCCCGGCTCCTAGACGAGCACCTAGATGTACAGGTGTGTCGACCTTCTGTGGGTCACACATGGGCTGGCGCTGTGGCCGCTGTTGGCAGCTTCTTCTTGAGCACACGTTAACGTGCTCCCTGCACACTGAATGTGCTGTGAAGACTTGGAAAGCAACGTAACTTGGAACCTGGAGACATAGCCACTCAAGAGTAGTGGAACACAATCAGTAACGCATCATTTTTCATCCACTTCTCTGCTAACTTACAAGTTCCTTTTTTTTTTGTAAGACATTGCTCTGTTTTAGCATCAGCTGATGCAGGTCACCTTACATCACGTAACAAATGTTAACATAATTATAATTGAGTAATTATAACTGAAAAAATTAATGTGTATGAGCTTTTATTGTCATAGCAATTGACTTAAAGAATTGGGATCTGTGTGAAGCAGGAAATAAGGAATAAGTGATCTGATAGGAATTATCTTATTTATTAATAAATAGCCACTAGTTAGGAAAAAGGAAAAAAATATTCATAGAATTTAGAGTAAGGTGATCCAGAAATTGTCCGATTAAATATTGCTTTTGTAGAAAATACTCAGAAGATTGTATTTTGTGATTATCTCTGACACATATAAACTCTTTTAATCTTAGTAAAAAAACAAGAGGTTTTAGATAATTTTGTAAGGAAATATGCCATTATTTTTAAACATCTATTTTACTTAAATGCCCATAAAACTTACCGTTATTGTACATTATTTTTGGAGTTTGAACTTTATCATTTTAAAAGTCAGAGCCTTGCTACCACACGCCGTTCCCAGCGCTCCTCTCACCCCACTCCCCCAAGACAGCCGTGTGTCATCATTCGTATTTCCGTCCTGCTGGAGATGGCCTAACTACTTTGCTTATTCCTCTGTTTTTTGGTTTATAGACAGCATTCATTAGGAAATTAGCTCAGTAACGTCATCTCCCACTCTACCTTTCCTCTTTTCTCTGTTTTTATTACAGAATTCCTTTGGTTTTCTAAGTGATTACCTTTATAACTTGACTTACCGTACTTAAATCTTTTACTTGATTTATCAAATTGAATCATCTCTATGGAAGCGTGAGAATCTTTGCACTGAAGCATTTTCCCCTCCATTCCCAACTTCTGTCAGCTATGCTGTTTATTGTTTATAACGTATGCATTCTATACAATACATCCACTTGTTTTTAAAATGCGTGTTTTGATCATATTTGCTTTACATGAGGTAAATTTAAATATATTCTTGTGACTAATCCAAATGATCCAAAAACATACTAAGCAAACATAAAACTTTTCTCTGACTTGGAAACCTTTCCATAAAGATAATTGCCATCAATAGTTTGCCATGCTTCCAATACCCATTTAATGCATTTGTATATCTATATGAATACATGTATATAGTTTTAAAAAGCTGGAAGCATCCATGCGTGCATTTTTCTGGGATTTGCTTTATTCTTTTTTAACTTAATAGTGTGTCTTGGAAGTTTTTCTATGGTAGTACATAAGGTCTACCTTATTCTACTTAATGGCTTTTGTCTAACAAGTAAGGATGAATGATGAGGAGCACACAAGCCAGGCCTTCTTCAACAGCATTTGCTGGGAGAGATTCACAGAAACAGGTGCATTGCCATTGTTCCTTCCCTCAGCCTGTCTCTTTACCTGTTGTACTCTGCAACAACACTCAGAACCGTTGCGTTGTCGGACATCAGACTGGGAAATGCTCCCGCCTTAGGTATGGGACTTCATGACTCTGGGAGTCCTACCCTTCTTGGGTGTGTGTTCAGAGCTATGGTCGAGCAGTCCCATGACCTGGCCCTGGCCTAGGCCTCTTGCCTTGTTCTGACACCACTAAGCATTCATGGTTGGGGAATACGCTCTCCTTTTCTCTGATCAGCCTTGCCTCCCAATGTTCTACCAGGATATAGTTGGCTTCCATGGAGCTCTGTAGGAGACCAGCTCCTACTCTGGGAAGGAGACTTGCACATTAACCCTTACCTCTCAGCAGTATTGAAAACTGTAGGGTGGATCACCGTAAATTAATGACCCATTCCTCTATTAACAGATATCTAGTTTCAAATTTTCCCCTAATATTTAGCTGTTATAAATAATGGTTAAATGATCCTCCTTGTAGATAATTTCTAGAAATTGAACTCCTAAATCCAAGAGTATGTGCATATTTCAATTTTGAAGGCTACCTTCAAATGTTTTCCAAAAGCCTTTACTAACTGACACTGTTACCCAGTGGTATTCACTTCTCTGACCAATAATTAATGTTATGAGTCTTCTTAAATTTTGACCCTCTGTTACCTTAGGTTCTAATTTGTATTTCCTTCATTGCTAGAGTCATTGATTACCTTTTAAAGCTTACATGACCATTTGTAGATCTCCAATTAAGAATTTCCTACTTATATAGATATATTTTGTTTTTGAGGAACACTAGCCCTGAGCTAACATCCGTGCCCATCTTCCTCTGCTTTGTATGTGGGATGCCTGCCACAGCATAGCTTGCCAAGCAGTGTGTAGGTCCGCACCTGGAATCCAAACCAGTGGACCCCAGGCCACCGAAGCAAAATGTGCGAACTTAACCGCTGTTCCACCAGGCCAGCCCCATGAATTTCCTGCTTATATTCTTTATCTAATTTTTGAGGTTTTTCTTTTTTACATATTAATTATAAGTACTCATTTTGTAATATGTTTAGTAATCATTTGCTTTCATATATGTTATCTATATTTTCTCTATTTCTTTGCCCTGTCTTTTAACTTCATTTATGATGTGTTATGCTGTATAACCATTTTAACTTTATGAAGTATCTTTTTGTAGCATTTGAGTTTTGAATTTTATTTTGGAAAGCTCTTTCCAACCAAGATTATAAAAATATTTTCTTCTAGCACTTTTGTAATTTAGTGAGTGTCCTTATGTTGATCTTAAAATCCAAATGGCATTTGTTTTTGCATGGTGTAGGACCATAGGCATCTGAAGTTATTTTTCCCCATGTTGTAAGCAGTTGACTCAACACCATTTATTATATAACCCATCATTTCCTCATTGATCTGAAATGACATTTTATTCCTTGGGTGCATGGATCTTTGTGCTCTCTCTTCTGGTGATGTATTTGGCTCAGCGCTCTAAAGGACATTCATCTATTTGCTAAACATCGTTGATAAAATGTTCCATTTTAGGCAGAGGAATATGAAGTTCTTTATTCTTTTAGCTTCTAGTCCATTTTAAATTTAAACAGCACAAATGCTCAGAAATCTAAAATTATTGAGCTCTTTCTTTGTGGGGTAAAGGACTGTATGTCTTGGGCTGCGTTACATAAATTGTGGAACACGTGCTGAGCCTTTAGAGTGGAGTGCTTTCTTCCAGCCGGCAGTGACTCGGCAGCTTTACGTTTGCTGCTCTCTCCCACAGAGACTTTCCAGTCTTAGTCTGATTTTTGCCCAGTAAATTTATAATTAAATACTGCTGGTTGAAAAAAATATGATAACTTCTTAAGTTTAATTTACATAAAGACTGTCTTTGGGTTATTCCTTATTCATCTTGGATTACTGTTATAAAGATACGGTAGAAACCCCTTTCCACTGAACTTTTTAGATAAATATGGACTATATACTGCATAGTACTGATACACTGGTTCTAATACATAAACTTAACTGCAGAGTAATTATTTTCAAGGATATGAGTTCAAAGAATATATTCTGAACAGGTAGAAAAAGAAATTGGCTTTCTAAATGTATACTCATATATACCCTATATAACTGTTTGGGGAATCTGTTTTTATTCAAATGAATTAAAATTGCTTTTCATTTATGGTAAGAAAATTGCCAATAATGATCCACATAGTTGAATTGTCTTGCATTTAATAGGAAGACTAGTAGTAGTAATAAAAAAATGAATTGAGTGCCACCATATTTTCTGAATATGTTTAATATCATTTACCTTAATCCTCATTACAGCCTTATGAGATACATATATTATTCCCATAAGCCAACAAAAAAAGGGCTCCGTGGTCAGAAATTTGGGGAAGCAAAGTGTTAAACCAAACTAAGGTATATAAGTAGAACTTTCAGAATTTTTGTATGTCAGTTTACATATATAACATGCTAAATTATTACCAATAGATCAAGACAATCATTACTTTCACACAAAAGAATTGGGAACAGTGAGGTAGATACATAGCTTCCCTTGGGGAAATAGAAAACTTATGTTCATTTAGGATCTCTATGTGCCAGACATTCTTGTAGGCACTTTAACATATGACATCTGTGCCCCACTCTCTCTGCATTTTGGTTTCTTTATCTGTGAGATGATATTATCAGTACATACTAACAAACATGCGGAAATTACCTGATTGTGTCTTAGCGATACGAATTTTATTATCGGCCAGGGTCGTTTGCTATACCAGCTCTTGACCACAGTCTTGCGACTGACTTTGTGATGGCGTGGATGGGAAGTTGTGATCCAGGAGGAAAAGGAGTATTGTGGAGGGATGAGCCCTGCCAGATGTGAGCTTCCTACCACCTGGGTCATTGTAATGGACTGGCCCATGTGTAGACAGGCTAGCAGACTGTAATAGAAAGTCTAGGATTAGCCTCCAATGAATAAAAGATTGATGAAGATGGCATTTCAAGTCAGTGGGGGAAAGATGGACTATTAATAAGTGATATTGAGAGATCTGACTAGCAGTCTGGATCTCCAGTTCACACCACACTCGAAGATAATTTTGAAATGGATCTAATATTTAATGTAACATAATGCAACAAGTACTAGACCAAATTTTGGACAATTCTTTTATAACCTCCAAATAAGGAAGCCATAGAAGAAAAGATGAACAAAATAAAAAATGTCTGCTTTTCAGAAGATACCATAAGCAAAGTAAACAGAAAAAAATTAAAATAAGGAAAATATATTTGCAATTTCTGTCATAGACAGAGTTGGTTTCCTTAATGTTTAAGAGAATGCCTAAAAACCTTGTAGAAAACAGATAAAAAATTGGAACGACAGTAAATAGAAAAGAATATACATATGGCAATTCACTATGTGAAAAAATACTTAACCTCACTCATTACAAGAGAAATGCAAATTAAAGCTTTTAAAAATTAAAAATTGAAACTCCAGCAAGCTACCATTTTTCACCTACCACATTGGCAAAAATTCGAAAGTTTGGTAACACACTTCCTTGGCAAGAATGTACAGAAGCAGACTCTCAAACGTTGTTGGTGGAAGTGTAAATTGCTACAACTCCTCTGGAGGCCAATTTGGCAGAATTTATCAAAATTACAAAAGCATATGCCCATTGACATTTGAAGCAATTCCACTTGGCATCATGAGATTCTCTTGGCACCCTGAGAAATGGAAAATGTTTTACATGATTATTCATTGCAACCTTGTTTATAGTAGCAAATAATTGGAAACAACCTAAATGCCCATCAGTAGAGGATGAGTTAAATGAAATACACTGTATCCATACTGTGAAATACTGCTTGTCTATTAAAAAAAGCAGACAAAGAAAGTGGAGGAGAGGGAGAAGGAGGAGAGGGAAGGGGGGAGAGGGAATAGAGGGGAGGGAGGAGAGAGGCATCCGGAAGCTCTTCTGCTGCATGTGGAAGGGCCCTGTGCTGCCCTGTTAGAGGGGAAAGCAAGGTGCATGGGTACGTACTAGGCCAACCAACTTATATACGAGGAGAGGGGAAAAGAAGATGCAATACTGGTATTTGTGGTGTTCTATTTATTATTTTAAAATACATTACCTTTGAACTGAATAAAATATTTCCTTTATTATTTATTTTTTTAAGAAGTCCTGAAATTAGTCAGCTGCCGTCTTAGGTTCTTTTGCTAATTGCCCAGCCCTTGTTTTATATATTTTTATATATATATGTATTGACTGTAAGCTGCCTCAAGATTCCTGCCTGAGTCCCTGATCCTCTCCAGTAAGGAGCCTGCCGTGTTGTGCTCAGGCTTCTAACTTCCTGTCCAATAGTGCTCCCACTTCCTGTGCCGAGAGCACCTGCGTCTGCCCTTCTTCTTGTGCTACACTGCTTTGATTACTGTTGCTGCATGATTAAGTCTGAAATCAGAAACTGTGAGTCCTCCAACTTAGTTCTTTTTTAAGGTCGTATAGATTCTTCTGGATCCCATGCATTTCCATATACACTTTAAGATCAACATTTCAATTTCTGTAAAAAATCCAGCTGAGATTTTGGTAGAGATTGTGTTGAATCTGTACATCAATTTGGGGAGTATTGCCATCCTATTAATAGTAAATCTTCTAGTCTGTGAACATGGGACAAAAATAAACTCTTTACCTTGAAAATCAACATCAAACTGAAGACATTATTCAATCACTCACTCCTAGTTGTTGTATGGCCAGTTGGCTTAACTGCTACTGTTTCCTGGAGACCTAGATATGACCCTGTGTGAAATAGTACCTTACAACCCCCTGACTTCTCCTGCACAACCTATTCTTGATTAGTCTCACTTCAATTTACCATTCTAATTACTGCTCGTAGGTTCTATTTTTGGGAAAAATAGAATTTTTGAGCTGAATATCATTCATAATTACTTAGCAGAAGTTGTCCCATCTATTTATTGTTCACTGAATCTTGTGACATTGCCACATGTTCAGCTGTATGTTGCATAATATTCTCAAGTGTAGGGACTAAAGTTTGCCCCTTTGTAGGTGTGCTGTTTTAGATGATAGTGACATTGTATGTTATAGCTTTGACTTCTTAGGCTTGGATTGGAATAGTTTTATTTTGTAGGTGTGAAAAGTTCCTTTTTGTTCCAATATTTTAAAAAGTTTTATGTTACATGACATTAGATGCAGAAGAACAGATGATAGCATAAATATACTCTATTATCCATGAACTATATGAAATGCATCTTTTTTATTGCAGACATTGCCTATTCTTTCTTCTTGTTTTCATGTGTTTAATGTTTCTTATATGTGTATGTATGAAACATAGAATTATAAATATACATATACACAGAAGTATTACATAGATAAAATATATTAAGTGTATGTATATATAGCACAAATAATATATATGTATAAATATATATGCATGAAATAGTCCTTAATACCTTTAGAAATATCATTTCACGTTGCTTCTTCCTTGTTTTAGCCTATATTTTTAAATAAAAAGAAGACTTTCACCTTTTTAAATCCTACCTTCTCCATTTAAATTGCTTCAGTCATAGTCTCGTGATTGTTAGATTCTACATGCTATTTAGGTACTAAGAGATATTAGTTTATTTTTGTCCAAGATAGACCCTTCTTGAAAACAAAATCTTCTGTTTTCAAAGTCAGGCCTTTCTTCCTTCACTGAAGATAAGGATTCATTGCTTATATTGTCCCCCACTTAAGTACTCATCATACATTGAAATGTGTATATTTTGGTAATTTTAATTTCTTCACTTGATCAGTGATTGTCTTTGATGACTCTTAATGCCTAGCTTTTTCCATAAGGAAATGATATAGGTGGTACCAAAGAATTGACAGTCCTAATAAACAGTACTAAGTAAGTACAGTAGTAGCTTTTTGTTTTCACTCCCTAATGTCAGTAAACAATGGTGAATTTAGGGGGTATCTGTGATGCCATGGAAAACAAATGGGAAATCTGCAGAATTAAGGGAGTAATTTGGAGCAGTTCACCCAGCTAGTTGAGGAATTCAGAAAATGATCCTCCTTTTAATTTTCACAAAAGTGGACATTAGTTTATCCGCCTTCAGATATTTTCCTATGTTACTTCTGTCAATATGATGCAGAGCTGTTATTCTGAGGATATTTATACATTTAAGAGACTCTACAAACCCACCCTTCTCTTAGTATGTACCAGTGTCTTTGATATGTAAATACTATAAGGAAGGAGGGCTGTGGTGTACCTGAAAACACACTAGCCTTGGAAACAGAAAACCTGCACTCAGATTCTGTCTTACCCACTTTCTCAGGGAGTGTGTGATGGCCTTGAAGCAGTGAGGCCTGTGGCAGGCACGGAAAGTAAATTAGGTGCTTACTCACTTTTTCCATATTACAGTGATTATTACTTAACAGAGAATTTACATAAAAAGCAAGTCTGATAATTCAGTAATGACAAGAAAGAGATAAGCTGCGTATGTATGTGTTCACTAACTGCCTTATGCATATTTAGTCTAAGTTGTGAGAGAAACCTATGCAAAGCTTGGCACAGCCCTTGCCAAGGCTAGCTGAAAATAGCTGACAAAGTCTCTGTTGTTCACTTCTTCTTCTTCTTTTTTTGAAAGCTGTTTGCGGTTATTTTAAATTTTTTAAAAATGTGAACATTAATGTATAAATCATTCAACTATATTTGAGAAATAAAGACAAATAGTCATTACTATATAGCTCTGTTAGCGTTCTGATGTTTCTTTCTCGTCTAGACATGGAGGGACTTGTATGACTTAATCTCTCTAACCATATATGGTTGGGCATGTGCCTTCGATGACAGACCCTGCCTGGGGATGGGAGGGAGGTACCAGAAGCTTTTCCAAAAGAATATTTTGGATCCAGTTGCAGGACTGTTCCCATGATGCAAGATACCCATTCGTGAAGGAAGTCCTGCATTTCCTCTTCATCCAGATGTTGGTAGGAAAGGATGTCCCTGGCCCCTCCAGTTGTGGAATACTGTTCTTAGTGCAGTCTTGAGGAGCTTTGCCTTGCTTAGATGATATTCCTCCATATTCCTCTTGTTATGAGTGAATGGATAGCATGTTTACTGAGTCTCTGGATTTCTAATGTCATTTGTTGCCTTTATATGTGAGTGGTAACATAGCTGCTATAAAATTGGTGGGTTATAACCATTTTTGCATTCGTCACCAGTGTTTCCCAGGGTTCATTCCCCGCAAACTAGACATCATGATGCAGTTGAATATTATACCCAAATGTAATTCCAGTTAGAAGTGCTCGGGTAATGTAGAGCTACGTGAGGTTTCTTCGTAGGGCCTTTCGTAATCTGATGTGCCCTGTGAGATGTTTGCTGACTACTATTTCACAACCTTGTTTGGTCACGGAATCTCTTCTTCCTCCAACATCTTGCAGGATTTTGTTCTTCAGCAATACCTTCAGGAAATGCTGATAAACATGTTGCTCAATTTTCTCTCTGGCATTTCATTTTGCTCTGTAGGAAATCTGAGGCCAGCCTGATTTTTTGTTTCTTTCTAGGTAACCCTAACACCACCACCACCACCTGCTTAAATTTGTATAGGGCTCTTTTTATTACTGTTCTAAAAATGAAAGAGAAAAACAGCTGTGTATGTGTGTTCCGCAAGGCTCTATTTGCGGAGTCTGATGCAAAGATGCCGAGAGGGATGAAGGAAGAGACAGAACAGTTTGCCTCACAGAGCAGCATCCTTTTCCCAGTTTTCTGGTCATTTCAGGCCTTGCATTTCTGAATCTGGAGGAAAACAGTGGGAGAGGAACCTACTTCTGTTTTCAGGGGCAATTTGGTGTACAATGTAAAGGCCCTCCATTGTATTTTTTAGTCCATCACTCTTAAAAACCTACACCAACACAGAAAACTCACTGGCACTTAACACATTACCAAAACATGGGGTTGAGGGACTGTTTCTAGGTACTTTTCTATCTTCAAACTGTTTTAGACCCTTATAAGCAGCTCACTTGAGAGAACTTAAAAGGCAAAGCTTCTTTGTTTCCTTAATTTTCTACATTCAGTAGAGGTGACAGTGCTTCCTTTGTACCTCTCCTCAGTGGAGAAGAGTGTGTTCTCAGGGGTTAAGGAAACTCCTTCACTGCCCTCAAGTGGTATCAGAATAATTTGATATTGAAATCATAGAATCTGGGATTTTGCATAAAAAGGCAGAATGAATTGCTTCTGCATAGATTTGAATTGCAAAGGTAAAAGACCAACTTAAAAATTAGCACCAGGGTTAAAAAAACTACGAGCTTCATGGGATTAATATATTATACAAGTTAATTATTATATGAGTACAACACTCAGAATGGTACTTGACACATAGTAAGGCCTACGTGTCAGCTAATGTCGTTATTTGTGGTCTAATGTTATTGATTTGACCTTAATTCAGTTTACTTTCTTTCTTACTTGGTAGGTCAAACTGTGCTGAAAATATCCGCAAACACATATTACACACTGGCAAACACGAGGGAGTCAAGATGTACAACTGCCCCAAGTGTGACTATGGAACCAACGTCCCTGTGGAGTTCCGCAACCACCTGAAAGAGCAGCACCCTGACATCGAAAACCCTGACCTGGCCTACCTGCACGCCGGTAAGGGGCTGAGGCTGTCAAGATGATTGTGCTTTCTAAGAGGGTTTCGTTTCATTCATCACAATAGTTTTAATGATGTTTGTGCATTACCATCATGTGTTTTAATATAGTCGGGTATGTGGTAGTATCTGCTTCAAGACTTATAAAAAAATGCATTCCAGTCATATCCCAGTCAACCATGAAAACAGGTCTTTTCAATTATATTTTAGCAAGAGCAAATAATGCCAAAATAATTATCCCAGGACAACAAAGTTAATAACAGCAAATATTCAGAACACAGTTGAACTGATTGATAGTTGTTTCAGCTTCATATTTTGACTAATTGGTAAAATTTTTAATTAAAAAAATAATGTTTGTGATTTAAAATGTTATTCCCTATCCCTTTGTACCACCGTTTTCCAGTGAATACCTGGAAAGGAAGAGAATCTGACTGAGGAGAGAGAGCAGAACAACTTGGATGGGGTAACATAGTGCCGCTCATTGCCTAGAATCAGGAGGAGCTCGTCACATGGATTTTAGGGGGATCTTGGTGATGGCACAGGCTGCTAAGATTATTCCAACCTGGATGGATTAGAAATCAGATTCTGGAAGAATCAGAGATGTAGCAACAACTGCAGGCTTATTCCTGTAGCCCAGCTTTTTGTTTAATTAACAAGTATGCCTTGAGTGTTGTATTCTTACTGTGCAGAACAAGAAAATGATGGATCATGCATATGGGGACTTATTTGAGGAAATACTTACCCTGAAGGAAACTGAGAGAAAGTTCCCTAATGTAGCCCGAACAGTACTGTATTTAAATCATGCTGGTTGGTGTAGAGGATGTTTTAACAGATGCTTTGGGATCAGTTAGAGCTACGTTTAAACTCTACTTTGTCCCTTATTGACGTTATGACCTCAAGCAGACGGACCTCTTCATGCCTCAGATTTCTCCTGTGTAAATCTGCATGGTAGTATCTATTCAAAGGATCCTTGGGAGAATTTAAAGTGATAATCGCTATCAAGTTGTTAGCACAGTCCCTTTCATGCCTGGTAAGACCAGTGCAGAGGGGATAGTGGGTGTTGGTGATGCTGGAGATGTGACGGTGGTATTTAAAAGTCATGGGGAATCCCATCCCAAATGCAAGACTTCATTTGTAAAATATATAAACAGTATTTACTTATCTAATTTCTACATTAAAGGAAACAGACTTAGTGAGTAATTTGAGTCAGAATAATATTCTTAATGCATTTGACAATGTTTGCATATAAGGTTATTATTCATTTTCTGCTGATGTGTTTCTCTGTTTATATTCATATGATAAACTTTTTAAAGTAATGGTAGAATGCTGGACCTAGTAATCTCTGTTGTATCCAGGGCTGTTTTTGAAAAAGAAAAACAGAGGTCAGCACTCTTTGCAATTTGGTGAGGTTGTTACTGAAAAGGTTTCAAACTTGACAGTTTATCACGTTTAGTTCACAAAAACCGATAAAGTCAAGTTGAAATATCTTCTGGCCATGAGTACCTATGGGTTCTTCATTAATATGAATGCATGACAATACAGATGCCAGAAATACTACCTATGAAAAGAGGTTCTTCAGGAAACAGCCAAGCAAAACAGTCTAGATTGATGGTAGTTGTCAGCAAAGTACCACTTTCCAAGGTAGTTTTGCTATACCTGCTTCTCAAGGTGCAGTGTTGAACTCTTCTGTCTGTCCCCCACACTGCTGCAATTAGACATTAAAGATGGGTTATTTCCTTAAAATAAAGTATCTCTAACTTGTAAATGAAGTAAATACCAAAGAAAGGAGGAGGAAGCTAATTGCAGACCATAGAATTTATGTTTCTTTTGTTTTGCTGCACCGAAAGGATAGACAACTTTGCTTACAGTATTGCTGCACTGGGGATGCAAATGTTCCTTGGGGATATGCTTTGAGATGTCATTAGGGTACCAAAGTTTTGAGGGAAACTATCCTAGTTTTCTTGTGTATGTGTGTGATGCTCATGTGTGTATAATTCTAGTTTTCTGTTTATATTTTTATAGTTCTGTTAGAAACTTTTTTCTACTTAAGTATAGTAGGATTCCTCAGTATTTTCACAAACAAAATCCATGTGGTATATATGGAGGGTCAGTTGTTTATTCTTCTCTGTTCGTGGCAATATTGCTCTTCAGTAATAGTTTTGCTTGGATAAACTTAGCTAGGTTAAGAGAAAACTTTAAAATGGTAGTTTTTTAGACTGACTGACTGACTTTTTAACCTTTTAATTCTGAATCATCTGTAATACATTTAAGGATATGTGAAACGAGCCTTCCTTCATAGAAAAATAAGATACCGAGTCAAACTGTTGCTGCTCTTCATTCCATATTGCTTAGTAGTGGAATTGGGCACCACAGTTGTTGAACCCCTCCTGGTGGGCGGTACCACAGTGGCATAAGGTCTTCAGAGTGGGGTGTGCGCTGTCCTCAAGGATACTGTCAGCTGCGTTCTCTGGTATCTGTATGCTATTCATGTGTTGAGACTTCTGTTACCAAACTCAGTGAAGCATATCATGCAATTCTTTTAATAAAAGGTTGAGGTTAAAACTAACCAAAAACAAACAAACAAAATCACTCTGATCCTGACTTGGCTATACCATGTCTATCAAACATCTAGAAGACCATTAAACAACAGCAACAGAAAAGATGGTGAATAGTGTCATGTGGGGTATTTTAAATTTTAGTTGAGATAGTATTTGGAAATTTATATATTAAAATTAGATATTTTGGGGGCTGGCCCCGTGGCCGAGTGGTTAAATTTGGGTGCTCTGCTTTGGCGGCCCAGGGTTTCACCACTTCAGTTCCTGGGCACAGACATGGCACCACTCATCAGGCCACGCTGAGGCGGCATCCCACATAGCAGAGCCAGAAGGACATACAACTAGAATGTACAACTATGTACTGGGGGGCTTTGGGGAGAAGAAGAAAAAAAAGAAGAAGAAGAAGATTGGCAATGGATGTTAGCTCAGGTGCGAATCTCTAAAAAAAAATGAGGTATTTTATTTTTTGTTGGAAAACAGTTCTGCAGAGAGATTTTCCTGTGGCTGTGTGCTTCCCTGAGTGTGTCCACGTTGAGATGTACCTACAGTGATGTAGGTGGTGTAATTTATGCAAAGACTGTGGAACCTGAGTTCCATGGAGACCAGAGTCACATCCCTGTGTGCCATTTTGTAAGGCTGGCAGATCTCTGGACATCTCTGAGCTTCAGATTCCTTATCAGTGACGTTAGGAGTCTGAATTAGCAATGTCCAAAGACCCTCCCAGCTGTAGCATCCTGTGTTTCTGTGGGTGCAGCCTTTTGGGGGGCTAGATTTTGACTTCAGCCCTCATACCTTTGTTAAATGACTTTGGAAACTTTGTTTGAACTCAGTGGGCCTCAGTTTCCCCTTTGTAGGAGGAGGAGAGTGATGCCCACGACACAGCTTTTTTATGATCCCCAAGAGGGAATACAGTGTGTAAACTTTCACCCATGGTTACTTGGTTTTCTCCTTCTCTGTTGCTTCTGTTGATGATTCACTGTCTTTTTTCTCAGTTAATTTGAGGAACTAGAAAAATGATTTGGGTATCATTTTCCGTGTCATACTCCAGAGAATTGAAGGGTATATGTGAGCTTTAATTTTGCTTGTTGCTTTTTTCAAAAAACAAGGGAAAAGTGGTTATTTTTAAAATAAAAGTGGGTTATTTAGAAATGTAGTATTCGATTTTCAGGCAGTTTGAGATTTTCTAGTTATCTTTTTGTTAACTATTGAAATGATAACATAAATTGATTTTTAGCTTACATCTACTGTGCTTACAGAACATAATCTTAATTATTCCAATCCTTTGAAATTTGTTTACACTTTATGCCCTGCATATGGTGAGTTTTGGTAGATGTTTGAGAGTTACTAGAAAGGAATGCAAATAATGGTGTTGTTCGGGGCCATATTCTAGTTCCCTGTATATCATTCATGTCAAGTTAGTTCACTGTGGTGTTCAGACTGTCTGTATTCTTACCAATGTTTTTATGCTGGCTCTGTCAACTAAGAGAGGGATATTAATGTTGCCTGCTATGATTGTGAATGTGTCTATTTTTCTTTTTAATTCTGTTAATTTTGGCTTTATGTATTTTGAAAATACATCACTGGATACTTGCAACTTTAGGATTGTTTTATGCACATACACTCCTATGATAAAGAATATATATGTATTCCCTTATAATTATGAAATGTTCCTTCTTATCTGTAGTAATACTTCTTGCCATCAGTCTATGCTTCATATTGGTATAGCTGCACCAGCTTCCTTATAAGCTGCATACAGCTGCATTTTGTTTCTTTATCTGCTCTGACCATTTTAATCTTTTATGTGAAATAGTCTTTTACTTTAGTATTTATACTAAATATAATATTTGTATAGTCATTATAGTCAAAAATCGAAACTCCCCAAGTGTCCCTCAAGTAGAATGTATGCAGGTGGCGTATTTACCTCATGGAGCACTCTACAGCAATGAGAGTGAGCGAGCTCCAACTAAAGCAAGAATGTGAGTAACAGTTGTATCATTGGAGGAACTAAGCCAAACACAAAGGAGGGTATTTGTATGATTCCATTTTTATTAAATATAAAAGCAGCCAAAACTAATCTTTGGTGTTGGAAACCAGCGTGTGTTTTTCCCTTGGTGGCAGCGGTCCCTGGGATGAGGACTGCAGGTGCTACTGATGTTCTGCTGCTTATCCTCACGTTGAGACACGATTGTGTTCAGTTGGAGAAAGTTCTTCAAGCTCTTCCTTGAGTTGTGCACTTTCTGTATATACTTAAAGAAAACACAAGACAGGATTCCTTTACCCCCCAAATTTCTAAAGAGGTTCATTTAAGTCCACTCTAGATAGAATACTATGAAATTTTACAATCACATTAATCCTCACAAAATTAATATCAAATTAAAAGTGACCAGAATTATTTTTGTCATTGTACATTATAATTTTTTAATTTAGTGAAATTCATTTCACCTCAAAAATGATCTTTGTATTTTTAGCAACTGTATTTCTACCGTCTCTCTTATCCAGGAATAAGTTTCACGTTCATTCACTACACCTTGAGAGAGAATTAAATACACTGTGTGTGTGCAGTACAAGTGACCTTTAATCGGACTTGGGTGGTTATGTCGCAGAATGCTTTAAACAACCTGAGAGCAGGGAGCGTGAAGATGGAGAAGCCAAGGAGAGGGCAGAGGCGAGCATGCTGAGGCTCTGCTGCTTGTGCCTGAGAAGAAAGGGTTGTTTCGTCTCACGAGTTCCAAGTGACAGACTTGTAGTTATGTGTCTGCAGCTCAGAGAGCTTGTTTGCTCTTGAAGCAATGCTCATTGCTTGTGGATAAATGCCCCCTCGAAGACCCAGATGTGGAGTGGTCACTTTCCCATATTATGAGCACTGCGTTGAGACCAGGAAGTTGATTTATTTTTTGTTTTCCTCTGAGAAACTGGGACTTTAAATGTAGTAAATCTTTATGTCTTTTGTAAAGGTAGTGATCAAATGGTGTTCTCTTTTCAGGGGAAATTAAGCATTAAGTGATGAATGATATTTTCCCTAATTTCCTTAGTTTTCCACTGTCATAGTTTTTTAATCATATTTGAGTTGGTATGATTTTCATCAGTTCTCATATATTAAGACTTAACCATGTAAAAATATACATTAGATTATTACATGTGCAGTGTGATAGCACATGAATCTATCAGACTCTCTTCACAAATTGGGATTTTCATCTTCTCTAAGATAATTTTTTTTCTTCCTTATAAAATGTATTATTCAACTGCCTTCCATAGCATTTTTCTCTAACCCAGTTATAAGGATAACAATGTGAAAGTTTGGCTCTTATCAAAACTCCAAATCCTTTTTCTTTCCAATGGTAACTGATCCAGTGCCATTTAAACTGTACATAATGTAGGCCTTAATTCTATCCCATGCATCACTTTATACTTACGCAGGTTGAATTTCATATTCCACCTCTGAGCCTATTTGCTTAATTAATCGCAGTTAAGATAAAACAGCTGTAGACTTTTGTATCTTAACCATTCCCTCTCATTTAGCGGTATATTCAAATTTCCTAGTATAAAAAATCTTCATCGTTAATTAAAAACATTAGCATTCTGATATAAAGAGTCTTGTAGAATGGAGTCTTTTCCCAAATTCCTTGGCCCTCTATTTTTAACCCTGTTACTTTCATCCCCTTTTGTTACTTGGATGCTCTGACACATGTCATGACATTTTGTACAATAATTCATTTCGTGAAAAGGTCCAAAAATCTCCGAAAATCCTGACACTTTCTCATTGGCTCTCCCTTACATAAACCAATTATTACTTCAACCTAAAAAGGAACTAAATTTTTTCTGACATGATTGCCTTTGGTAAATCCATGCTGACTCACTCCTATTAAAATGTACTTCTCCAAATGTATCATTAAGCTCATCCATAAGTATCATCTCGAATTTATTTCCTAATATAGATGTTATCCTTACAGCTCTGTAATTTTCAGCCTCTCCCCTCTTTCTTTTTACCCTTCAGACTGGATTCCTTGTTTTCCAGTCTTCTGATACTTCACCACTAACAAAAGACTTCCTAAAATAATTAACACTTCAACGATTTGGTTCTTTAACCTCAGACATCATCCATGGGTTAATTTACTCCTTTTCTTAACTGCCTGCTAAATGTTTTTGTTCCTTTCTGACTCCTGTCTAAAATATTCTAGCGTCTTCTGTAGGGTGGTGTCCTCAGTGTCCGTCATGGCCTGGCGGATTTGATATTTTGGAAACTGCCCTTCTCTTCATGTGCTTTCTCACTGTCAGTCCTGTTGGAGCTCCTAAGTTCAGAACTAACTCTCTTACATACTTTATAGTCAATGGGTGAGTAATGTCACAGCAGTGTTTTTCATCAGCCTACTTTTTCAGTAATGTAATTGCTATCCAGGATCATCTCATTTGTGGTTGTTAATCAGTAAATATACTATTTACTGATAAGTTAAGCAGACCCTCTGAACTCAGCACTATTTCTCTTTTATTGAGTAGTATACTGAAATAGGTTTTTAAAAAATGTTCCAATTAAACATTCTTAAATATTTTAAAATTTAATCTGCTTAACAATAAGTACGTTCTCTCCAACGTTTCTTCAAACTGTCTAAAAAACTTCCTTCATCTGCTTAACAGTGTGGATCAGGATTAAGGAAATATTTGCCACCATATGTCTCTCTGGTCCACCCTTCTGCCTCTTCTGTCTCTCAGTCCTGCAGGAGGGCAGTCCTAATTGTTCTGGCGTCATCCGAATTGTACTTATGTATGGTTTCCTATTTCAGGCGAGTCATGTGTAGTACTGAAGAACTCCCTTACCCTATGCTGTCACGTTTTGCATTTTCACTTACAAAGAGAGAAAGAGGAAGGGTAGCAATAGTGTCTGTGCCAGGCTTTTCTCTGGGCCATTAAATCTTCAAAACAAATCTCTTTGGTAGGTGTTATTCTCAATTTCCTGATTTTAAAAATGAATTTTCAGGAGGTTAGCTTGCCTGAGGAGAATATATAACTACAGTGTGGCCGAGTGAAATCCATACCCGTTTGTCTGCGACAGTTTTCCAGTTACATAATTCAGCATTTACAAGAGCTTTAAAAAAAATGGGCATCTCTGAGTTAATGAAATTCTTATCATGGGAGCCTTAACATTTTGGAGTTTTAAGACTTCAGATAATCTGAAAACGAGTACTAGGAAGTAGCATGGTATAATATAATAAAAAAAAAAAAGCCACCAGGATAAATGTTTTCACAGTCGTACTTCTGCCTAGGGCAGAGCCGGGTGGGTGGATGGACGGATGGAATCAGGTGAACTAGGTTTTAGTGTCCTGGCTTTATTGTGGGTGAGATGCGTGACTGTACACAGGTCCCTCAGCCGTTCTGTGTGCATTCTCAACTGCAACATGAATAACAGTGTTCAGCCTTTCTTCTGAATATGAGGTTCAAATTAAATAATACTAGGAAAGAGCTTTGAAAATCATCATGGGTATTGAGATTTTCTTTAAAGGAAAAATGTGTTGGGCTTGTTATTGCTGTTTTAATAGCAGGAAAGTAGACAGAAAGGACTTGAACGATTTTTTTTGCATTTATTTCACATTGCTCTTAAGAGTAATGGATCTCATACCTCTGTAAATGTGTACATGTATTAGTAGTCGTATACATATTAGCATGATGGTCTCAGCACATAGGCAAAGTTAGGGCTAGAAAAGGTCTATATAAAACTGTTTTCAGAGTGGAAACTTATGACGTAATTTATTTGAATTATTTTTACTCTTTGTATGTTATCTCTTATACTCTATATTTTAAAAACTATTTTTTAAAAAAGAATATCCTGAAATAATGTCCTTTCTGGTGTAGATTTTAGTGGTCTGTGAAGTCCTTTATGGCATTCACAACATTTAAAATAAAGTCCAAGTACACAATCAAAACACAGCTTTTGTTAGTAACACCTAATAGCATTGGCTAAAGGTACCTGAAATTCCTATAACTCCATGCAGTCAGTTTTGGTGAACTGCAGGCTCAGAGCACTAAGGCTCGTCCCCTCACTACATGATCTTAAAGAGAAGTTTTAAACTGGTGGTTAATTTTTTTCCAGGAAAAACTCTAGCCTCTTCTTTCTTGGAGGCCTAGCTAAGCATAATTAGCTGTATAATTCAGAGCCACATTAAAACTTTCCTTTAGACTTCTTTCCTTGCTGCTGCAAGGTTATACAGGCACATGACAGGATGGTGACCTCATCAGCAGGCAAAATTGTGATCTTGTCTGGACCAACATTTGCTGCATTCATTAACTGAACTCTGAAAGTTAGAATAGTTTTTTTTTTTTTAAAAAAAGGAAACGAAATTGTGATCTTATCCTCCCTGACAACTTCATTTATCAAAATTTTAAGGGAAAAAAATTGTAGAAAGTTATAGTGGGGGCAGTATGATTTTATCAGGTGATTGATGTGTCTTTTATTTTTATATAGACTTTTTATCAACTGTTTAATTCAATATAATTTATATATTTTAAAAATTTACACACCCTCTCTGATGTATCTTGACCCCAACTAAAATGCAATTTTATATGAGGGAAACAAGATAGGTGTTGACAAGTCCTACTGCTGATGCTACATAACAGGTTACTGTTTCCATTGAAGTCATTTAGAGAAGAAAAGTATTATAAATTCTTTCAAATTATGAGGGAAATTTAGATATACTGTTTAATAAGCTTTGAAATTTAATTCAGAAGATGAAAAAATGCACATTATTGTTTGCAGCTTTATTTCTATTTTTAATGAGCAAAATTACCATTTAGTAAGATTTCCTTGTTGTAAGTTTTTATTTTGAAATAATTTTAAACTTCCAGAAAAGATAGTACCGAGAGTTCCCATATATCCTTTCTCCAACTTCCCCAAATGTTAGCATCCTATATAACCAAAGTACAATTACCAAAACCAAGGACACTAGCATTAGTACAATACTACCTTCCAAACTGTATTCTTTATTCAGATTTCAGCAGTTTTTCCATCATGTCATCTTTCTTTTCCAGAATTCTGCTCAGGAACCAACATGCCCATCAGTTCTTGTGTCTCCTTAGTCTTGTCCAATCCATGACACTTTTTCAGTCTTTCGTGTCCTTAATACTTTTAAAGAATATGGATGAGTTACTTTGTAGAATGTCCCTTATTTTGCATTAGTCTGATGTTTACTCGTGATTCAGTTGAGATTTTTTAAGAATTCCCCAGAATAGATGTGCAGCCATCAGGGGTACCGTATAGTGGATGATGCAGCCTGGATCAGTTGAGTAAGGAGGTGTCTTCATATTTCTCTACTACAAACTTGCTGTTTTCCCCTTTTTAATTAATAGGCATCTCAGGGGAGATGATTTCAGATTATGCAAATAGCATGCTTCTCCTCAAGGATTTGCCCACTAATTTTGACATTCATTAGTGGATCTTGCCTGTAACAAAATCTGTGGAGTTCTAATGGTGATTTTCTCTTTCTTTCATTCCTTCTACATTTAATTGGAATCCTTCTTTAAGGAATATCTGTCTCTTCTCTCCCAATTATTTCTTATTCTAATAATTTTTATCAGTATGGGTTTATTTTACTCTATGGTTTATTATTCAATATCATTGTTATTTATTTTCTCGCTCAAACTGCTCCAGCATTGGCCACTGCAAACCCTTTCAGGTAGACTCCTGTGGCCTTTGATGTACTCCCATTCTTTTATGAGCAGTTCTTTACTTCCTGGAACCACAGTGTGCTCCAGGCTCATCTGGTGGTTTCCCTGCCCCGGTGCATGAAATCAACCTCTTCTTTAAGGAGGCTTGGTTACTTTTATTGGAGAATGGTATTTAGAAACCAAGATGTGTACACTGTGTGTACTCACTACTTCGGTGCACCCTTCACATGTGGGCCTTCTCACCAGACGGAAGTAGGAAACATATGTGTGCACAGTAACCCCCGCATTCCCATAAATGTATCCATCTAAAACATAAATTATCTTAGACTAAATATAAGAACTAAAACTATAAGACCCTTAGTAGAAAACATATGAACAAATCTTTGTGACCTTTGATTAAGCAGTGGTTTCTTGGATATGACACCAAAAGCATAGGCAATAAAAGAAAAAAAATAGATAAATTGGACTTCATATATACACAATGCAATTCTACTCAGCCATAAAAAAGATGAAATCTTGCCATTTGTGACAACATGGATGGACCTTGAGGGTGTTATGCTAAGTGAAATAAGTCAGACGAAGAAAGTCAATTACCATGTGATTTCGTGCATAAGTAGAAAATAAAAACAACCACCACATAGATAGAGATTAGATTGGTGGTTACCAGAGGCAAAGTGGGGAGGGGAGAGGGAGAATGGGGTGACAGAGCACATGTGTATGGTGACGAACGGTGACAAGTCTTTGGGTGGTGAACATAATGTAGTCTACAGAGAAATTGAAATATAATGATGTACGCCTAAAATTTTTATAATGTTATAAACCAACGTTACCTCAATAAATAAAACAAAAAACCCGCAAACTTTTGTGCTTCAAAGGACACCGTCAAGAAGATGAAAGGAAAACGTATAAACTGAAAAATAAATTGCAAATCTATCTGATAAGCAACTTTTATCCAGAATATATAAAGAACACATAACTCAAAAAGAACAAGGCAAATAACCTAATTAAAAAATGGGCAAAGCGTCTGAATGGTCATTTTTCTAAAGAAGATACATAAATAGCCAGTAAACACATGAAAAGATGCTCAACATCATTACTTGTTAGGGAGATGCAAATCAAAACAACAATGAAATACCACATCTGGTTGTTTACTCTTTTTGACAATTATAAATAGAGCTGCTATAAACATGTACATATAGGTTTCTGTGTGAATATGAGGTTTCATTTCTCTTGGGTCAATACCCAGAAATGAGATACCTGGATGATATCGTATGTATATATATTTAACTTCGAAAGAAAACTGTCGAACTGTTTTCCAAAGTGTCTGTACGTTTGACATTCCCACCAGCAGTGTGTGAGTGTCCCAGTTGCCCTACATCTCCATCAGCACTTAGTATTGTCAGTTTTTTTTAAGTCGTTCTAAGAGGCGTTTAGTGGTATTTCATGGTTTTAATTTGTGTTTGGTCACTAATGATGTTGATTATCAATGCTTATTTGCCATCTGTATATTTTCTTTGATGAAGTGTGTATGGAAATATTTTTGCCTGTTTTTTCATTGGGATATTGACTTTTGAAAGTTTAAAAAATACTTTTGTTACAAGACCTGTGTCAGATATATGATTTTCAAATACTTTCTCTCAGGCTGTGACTTGTCTTTTTTTCCTCTTAACAGTGTCTTTCACAGAGCAAAAGTTTTTAATATTCATGAAGTCCAGTTGGTTAATGTATTTCCTTTATGATTTGTACTTTTGATATAGTATCTAGAAACCATTTGCCTAATTCAAGTTACAAAGATTAATTCCTGTTTTTTCTTCTGGAAGCTTTATGCTTTCTCATCTGATATTTGGATCTGTGGTCTGTTTTGAGTCAAAGTTTGTATAGCCTGAGGTATAGGTCAGGGTTCTTTTTTTTTTTTTCTCTTACATATGGGTGTTTTATTTTTTTGAGCAACGTTTGTTGAAAATGCTGTCCTTCTCTGCAGAAATGCCTTTGCACTTTTGTTGAAAATCAGTTGGCAGTATTTCTCTAAGTCGGTTTCTTTCCGCTGTATTACCATAGCAGTTTCTGAAATTAAGCTTCCATGGGTTTTAAATGTTACCCCTAAATTCCCGTAATTGGATGCATGTATTTCCCTTTGACTTCATGTATCCCGTCTCTTCATTGCTCTGTGAGCCAGTAAAACTCATTGAGCATCAGTCTGATTTGTCACTGTCTTGTCCTTCTCCTGAATGACATTCTGACTGAAGGGAGCTTACTATGCCTGATATTTGTTATAACCGATCATTCAAAAAATCTTATGAACCAAGAAAATGACATGTGCGTATTTACATTTAGAATATAGTGACCAGTGAAATTATTGTTCCTTAATTCTTTATATTATTGAATAAGAAAAGGCTTTCACTTTTTTGCTTATAATATGGTTCTTCTCTGGTTAGCTTTGTTATCATTATAAACAGTACTTAGTAATTTTGTATTTTGTATTCATCATATTTTTCTTACTAGCTAAGAAATCCACTTAAAAAAATTTACTGCTACCACTTCACACCCATTAGGATGGAAAGAAATAAAATAAGAAGTGTTGGCAAGAATGTAGAGAAATTGAAACCTTTCTGCACTGTTGGTGGGAATGTAAAATAATGCAGCTGCTATGGGAACTGTTTGGTGGTTCCCCCCAAAACTAAAAGTAGAACTGCCATATGATCCAGCATTTCCACTTCTGGCTATTTATCCAAAAGAAATGAAAGCAGATCTCAAGATATTTCATAACGCTTTCATAGCAACATTGTTCACAATAGCCAAAAGGTAGAAGCAACCTACATGTCCATCGATGAATGAATGGATAAAGAAAATGCAGTACATACATACAATGGAATAATACGTGGGAAGTTCTGACACATGCTACACATGGGTGAACCTTGAGGATATTATGTGTGTATATATTATACAAATACTGTATGATTTCACTTATGTGAGGTATCAAGAATAGTCAAACTCACAGAAATAGAAAGTGGAATCGTGGTTGCCAGGGGCTGAAGGAAGGGGCATGGGGAGTAATTATTTAATAGGTACAGAGTTTCAGCTTTGCAATATGAAAAAATTCTGGAGATTGATTGTACAATAATGTGAATATACTTAACACTACTGAACAGTATTAAAAATGGTTAAGAAGGGGGGCCAGCCCCGTGGCTGAGTGGTTAAGTTCATATGCTCCGCTTCAGCAGCCCAGGGTTTCGTCAGTTCAGATCCTGAGCGTGGACCTAGCACTGCTCATTGGGCCATGCTGAGGTGGCGTCCCACGTAGCATAACCAGAAGGACCTTCAACTACAATATACAACTATGTACTGGGGGGCCTTGGGGAGAAGAAAAAAAAAAGAAGAAGAAGATTGGCAACAGGTGTTAGCTCAGGTGCCAATCTTTAAAAAAAAAATCGTTAATATGGGAAATCTTATGTGTATTTTGCCACAGTTAAAAATTGTTTTACACAACTAGATGGACCCGTAACTAAAATATACACCTATGTACTCGGGGGGACTTGGGGAGAAAAAGCAGAAAAAAGTTTTTTTTAATTACAAATAGAAAAAAAATGCTAATTACCCTTCTCTTTTGTATATTTTCTGCACATATCCATATTAGAAAATATTAAATAGGTATCTCTGTTCGTGAGGGTTCATTAGAGAAGGGAGTTGATTGGGATGGGGAAAATGAAAATGGGGATGTTAATATAGAAATTACATTAATTGTCTTGAGACTCTAAAATTAAATAAGCCAAAGAGATGTTATATGAGACATGTTAGTCAGCATCTGAAATATATAAATCAATTGAGTAAATTTGCAAAATTAATTTATTCAGGAAAAATATGAAGAAACAAAATATTTTATCTTACAGACATGGTTACACTTTCTTATTTTTTCCATATTTTCTATTTCTAAGCAATATTAAAGACACTTAAATATATTCTTTTAATAGATGAAAATCCATCATAATAAAGTAGTCACTTAAATCATCTAATAGCTTTTATTGCAGCAGAATTTAGCGTGGGCCCCACATAGATAAAATAGTATTTTTGATGGCTGGTCTAGATCCTTCTTAAAAAGCTCTGCTCAGACAGGTTCACTCTTGTCACAGCTATTAGTGCCATTTGTTGAGGAGCATGTCAGTGTGATTGGCAGAAAGTCATTTTTTCATCTTGTGAAAAATCATAGTTTTAATGCGTGCTTAAAATAAAAACCTAGCATAAGCGATTTCCTGTTTATAAAGGAAAAAGCAAGACTCCTTTGCTATTAGTATAGATTATTCACATTGCACTGATTATAAAATTTAAATTTCTTTTTATTGGGAAAGAACTCTTTCTTGGGAAACTGCCTTTCAGGATTTCTTCCACATTCATTTTGTGGTTCACTAAGTTAGAATGAATTATAATACTAGTTTCTTTCCAGATGTTGGCCAGGGACAGATTTGGACTCTGTTGGCTAAAATAGAATCTGTGCCTCAAACTAATGAAGTAGATCCTTCTGCATCTTGGAGTAAGGTTTATGTCAGTTAATCTCTTTTAGTGGTAAATGTCTTGGAGTGATTAAATAAGTTAATATTTGTGAAGTGCTTAAAATAGTGCCTGGCATGTATTAAGTGCTCTGTAAGTCTTTAATTAATAAAATATAGAGCTGAATTACTCTGTGTCTTCTAGGTTCTTTTTATTTGTGCCAGTAGCTGCTGCTCTTGAGTGACAAGAGTGGATATTCCAAGTTATATTTTATCTTAACATAGGTGACCTGGACTATTGGCATAACTTTCATATTCATGTTTATATACCCTATTCTCTTGACTAGAAACAAGGTTGTTTCTAGTAAATAGACTGCTTTACAGACTTTGTTAGTATAAAATGACGGAGACGTGGACATTCCCAGATAGTTCTCCTGGAACTTTAGCGTACTGTTGGGTAGTATTACAGTTGGTTTCACTGAAGGTTTTATTTTTTTAAAAATTACCAATCTCATGGCCTTTCCCACTTATTAGGCAGTTAAATATCATATTTTAACATTGTTTATGTTAGTAACTAAGTACTTATTGAGTCTATTGACATTTTTATAGAGCATCCACTCAACACTGAACTGTGGTACACTTGGAGTTTTACAGATAATTCATCGATAGGGTTAGGCTTTGTTAGATTAACCTTGTTATTCAGACAGAGCAAGCTTCACGCTTCAATCAAGGACCAGATAGACTAGGTGCCAGATGTAGTCCCTCTTGTGCACATTTAATTGTGTTGTTATTTAATGACTTGTAAGCACTCTTGCTATTAAAACGAGCATTGGAAATAGTGGGATGGCAAGACAGCTGTAGCTTGTGCAAGTCAAGGATAAATGAAGATGATTAATCTGAAGTGCAAGAAGGCAAGCTGAAGAGTACTTGATTTTGTAAGAATTGAGTAATAAGAGAGGTGAGAAGAGGAGATAGGCTGGAACACTGAGCAGGCAGAAGTGGCCTTGGGGTCAATAAAGTGGATTATAAGGGCGTTGAGTTGAAAAGTTGGATTGCATACAACATGCAGTATAATGCTGAAGAACCAATAAAAATAAAACAGAGAGAGCCCTTTAAAAATGGCTGAATTACACTTTAGGTTTCTTTTTGTTTTACTTTAATGTTATTCTCATGTATCATCTTTGTTCATATATCTGACCTTTCCCCCGGTACATAATGAAAAAAGTTTTTTGTGATGTATGCTTTTAGATCATGAATTTTTTACCAAAGAAGTAATTTCAGTTTTAGATATAATTCTGTTATAGCACTTAATATATTTTCTTTTTTCACCCCAATTTCTCCATCTGTGTCTTAAGAAAATGTGTTAGAAAGACATTTTTAAGATGTTTTATGTTCAATTTGAACATATCAAATTTTAAATGTCTTTTTTACATTGAAAAAGACATTTGAGATCCAAGCCTATATATTTTTATTATTTATGGTAGGATCGATTTGGGTATGTTCATCTTGTAGGCATTAAGATATCAAGATATTCACCTATTACATTAATCTGTATAATTATTTTCACTCAACATATAAGAAACAATAGTTTATCATCATAGTACAAATAAAATTGAATGTTATTGGTCTGAAGGTTTTGAGTTAGACCTGAAATATAACATGTTAATTTATGCAGTCATTTTATCTTCATATTCATATTTAGTTATACTCCAGTTTTGTATGTCTTTCCTGTTATCAGTGTTCCTCTGAGTGACCTCTGAATGAAGGCCCACAATGAAGACCATCCTCCTCACCCACTGTTTCTACCTCCTGAGCGAACAGAAGTTCCTATAAGATTTCCTGAAGTATGTGGCTGTTTCATTCTGTTGCTAAGTCAGCCACAGTTAGGACCCTGGTCTCTGATATGAATCCTACATAAAACCCCAAACTATAGAATTCTAGAAAATTGTGAGATGATGATCCCAGTTACAGGATTTCACCCTGTAGAATCAAATCAGGAAGACGCCAGCCAGTTTCAGACGCACAGTTTTCTATTCTATCTTGAATAGTTCAAATGATTAATGAAAGGCATTTTCACTATATCTGGTGATGACTTCTGGATCATATTATTGAAATGTTAAATCAGTAACTTTTAAACCTTTTTAGTGGGGAAGGTTTTGTAAACGTTGTTGAGTTTATGAGCTTTCTCTTCTTCTGCTTCTGGCTATGATGCAAAACACATTTTAAAATTCCTGAAGTAACTAGAAATTAATATTGTTTGAGAATTTGTAACTACTCTTGTGTTGAGACCTGCTGGATTGTCACCAAACACGTTTTGGGCTTTCTTCACCCACGGTGTGCACCACTGCCCTGTCCTAGGCATCAGAGATACAAGCATGAGCAGCACCAGCTGGGTCCTTGCCTTAGTAGAGATTGTTAAGTTAGTGGAGAAGAGACATTAATTAAACAACCACACAAACAAATACCGAATTGCTATCTAAGGACTAGAAAGAAAAGTCAAAGTTGCTTTGGCACCTGGGGAAGTGCTCTGTGTAGGTCACTGGGAAGACCCCTTGCCTAGAGCTCAGGCTTGAAAGAGGGAAAGAGTTAAGTGGAGAGAAAATTCCAGGCAGTGGAACCACAAAGGCCTCAAGAAAGAGGGAAATAATGAATTTGAGGAACTGCTGGAAGTCAGTATGTTGTAATAACATTTTTCTCATTGATTTAATCTTATTAGACCTCTTTCACAATAACTTTTTTCTCCTCTGTAGAGTGTAGGAAAGACCTAGAAAGTAGAATTGAATTAATTCCATTTTATTCTGAATAATTGACCATATTGTATGTGATAACAATTTCATCTGAGCACTCACTATGTGTGAAATTGAGTGTTTTTAAGAGTATCATCTCATTTAATTTCCAAAACAACCGTATGCTACTGTTATTCCCATTTTAATGGTGAAGGGGGAAAAAATGAGGTAAAATAACTGACCCAAACTTATAAGGCTAGTAATGCAATTTGAAGCCAGCCACTGGTTTCAGTGTAAACCCTGTTATGCCGCATGCTGCTATTTTATGCTAGATAATTGACTGTGTTGTGTGTGATACTTGGATTAAATATCACCATCCCAAAAGTGTTTTATCAGTCAGAATTTGACCACAGAAGCAGAAACATTTCAAGTGCTATAGAATAAAGGATTTGTTATAGAGTTTAGACCTTTCCTGACTATGGGAGTTAAAACCTTAAATGTGGTCCTAGTGGAATAAATTCCATTGTATGTATGAAAATCTACTTTAAACTTAGAAGTTTTAAATGTGTCTGCCATATTTTTTAGACATCACATGTTGGATTTTCTTGGTAAAACACTTTTTGATATATGAGGCAGATGGTCAGTTAAATTGAAGACTAAATTGTGAATATTAAGTTTTAAAAATTTGATAATGTAACTGGATTTGAGTAAGTCCTTAAAATTTCAGAGATATTTACCTGCTCTTAAATACAGACTATGGGAAAAGGTGATGTACTTAATAAAGATCATTCTTGCTAAATCTGAAAGCACTATATCCCATAGTACCCACAGCTCAGATGTTACAGCGTATTAGTATCGGCATAGCACTCATTCAGAACTTTTGTAGTGTATTTCATAAGTAGGTTGTCATTTTAATTAATTCCCTCTTTTTTACCCATTCCACTGGTTTTTCCATTTGCGTATGAATGGGCCACATGAAATTCAGAATTCTTGCCTATCTCCTTTGGCTTCTTCTAGAACCTTTGACCTTAGAATGCATTTATTTATTATGTCCATGCAGTGATCATAATTTTTCTAATATATCTTTCCACAGACATGGTGATTTCATTGCCAAGTGTAATGCTTTTAGCGCTAATAGGTTACCTCTAATAAGGGTGTGTATTTTGGACCACAGTTCTAATCTAACTAATTTTTATCATATGCTCATTAAAAACCTAAAATTTAGACTTTCTATATCTACTACCTTTGGGTAAATTTCCAAATAATATTCATTAGATTGATTTTTCCACCTATTTCTTCACTCTGTGATGTTAACCTTTTATAATTAGGACGCTCTGTCTCTTTGACACATAGTATGCCCTTTTAGTTCTTCGCAATTTTTTTTTTTTTACCTCCAGTCGTTTTTTTAAAATTTTATCCATTTACTCATGTACCACTTCGTTGGTACCTTTCAAATGCTAAATGCTGCCCCATTTATCCTTGGTAACCATGCTGAATTTTTCTGTCCTTTTTAATATTTAGGTTTTATTGGATGAATGTAGATTGCACCTTCTCTAACTGGGTCTTAAATAATTGCCACTTAAGGGAATTAAGAACTACAAGGGAAGGAAAATGCTGACCCATAGACTAAGCAGAAGGAGAAAACGTTCCCACTGGGTCCAATTTCCTAAGAAGGACCATCAGAATCTTGGCTAGGGCTGAAATTATGGTCTGAATGACCTCTAGAAAATGATCAGTTCACAAAGGAACTTGCCTGTGTTTGCACCAAGCAAAATAGGGATATGTAGTAGTCACCCCACCAAAGAAAGGCAGCTAGCTCCCGTGTCCTTGGCTGGGTTATAAAGGCATAAGGAGAGAAAACTAATCATTTAGACCATAGAGACAGAGTTGACATTGCAGGATGAGGCATGATCCAGGTTTTAATATAAGCTAGCATGGGGATACCTTTGATCCAGAAGGGGAGGTTAATAAAGTGTCTTAAATTCTAAACACACATTTTTGATCACATATCATCTATTTATTATTTTAGGACATGATTTCTGTTGCTTATAATGTGTAAACGGTTTATCTAAACATGCATACCTAAAACATCCTTTAGGTTTTCGTGCTCTACATTTCTCTTACATTATTTTTTATTCTGTAATCTAGGCTCTTGAGACTGAATGTAATAGAAAATTAGAATTGAAATACGAGAAAATTGATCTTCGTTATTTTGGTTAGATCTTTTATATATTGACAGATAATCACTATGATGTTTTCTATTTAAAAAGAAAGTATAAGGTAACAAGTAGATTTTTATATATAATGATGTTCAGTAGCTCAATGATAATCTGACATCAGAAGACCAACATAGAACTACTATAAACAATTAGTTGTGTTCTTGAGTCTTTTATTTATCAACCTCAGACACTTAATAATTGAAGTGCGAGGAGAAAGGCAAAGAAGCAGATGTCAAATAATTAATAAGAAAAGCATTATATCTTTGTTCTAAAAAATACTCACATGAATTGCATTTTTATTTTAATTTCTTACATAGTCAAGTGATGATGGAGACAAACTTCATAATATTTATATAACCTCAGGGTTACATAAGACATGAAAAACAGAACTAGAGAGGGGGAAAAAGTAAACAAAGTTTCACAATCAATTATGAGAAAATATTTGCAACACATAAGACAGATACAAGATTAATATAATTAGTATTCCCACAGAAGGCCAGGCTTTCTAATTTATAGAAACTTCTCTCAAATTGAACTTTTTAAACAGACAGATCTGAATAGGCATTTTAAAATGCAGATTCCCAGTAAGTATATGCGAAGATATTTAACCTCATTAGTTGTCATTACATCAAAACAATAAGATGCCAATTTTTATTCATTGGCAGAAACCAAGGTTGAGAATGACCAGTGATGGAGCATTTGTTGGAAAATTGGAAATCTCATACACTACTTCTGGGAGAGTGAATTGCTAAAACTCTTTTGGGAAGTAAGCTAGACATACTTTTAAATTTTAAAATGCACAGACCATTTGACTCAGTAATTCTAATATTAAGCATCAATCTTATGGAATAAATGTACTAGTATGTAAAGATACTTTGTTGTGAGTTATTGTAATGGTCAGGAGTTGGAAACTATGTGCATGCCCATCAGGAGGGGATTGTTCGTGCAGTGGACAAATAGGTAGCTGTTAAAAACAAGCTGGATGTCTGTGTGTTAATCTGACTATGATACGTGGTTGTGTGCAAAAAGCACGTTGCAAAGTATTGTGACTGCTATGATTGTTTCTTTCTTAAAAGAGGCGGAAGGGGTAGGGGAGAAACACTCTACGTGTATAGTTGTACGAGCATGAAGAATCAGGCAGATAATATACACCAAAATGTTAATATTGGCCCTCTCAGTGGGTAAGTTTAGATGGCCAATGGGTACTGTGCATTTTTTTTATATAACTTTGTATTGCAATGGTTTTTTTCCATGACAAACACATTATTACTTCTATAATTTAAGAGCTTCTAAAAAGATGTTAAAATGGGATGCTGAGAATGTCCTCAGTTTTATTTTTTAAAGTATACACTTTTTTAGAAAAAATGATGGACCTAAAAGTGCAAGCTTTTCTCTATTTTCTGTGTTGCTTTTTATAATCAAAAGAGAAAGCAGGAAATGCTATTAAAACTATTGTAAAGACCTCAATAGTCAAAATCGAGGAAATAGATCCCTCTCCTCCAGTTACACCAAGATTGCCAGCTTGCTGTGGTAGAAAAACAATTGTCTTAGAATGAGATAAAGCTGAATTTTGAGCCAGCTTTGCTACTTCCTCACTGTGTGATCTTGGGAAGCTTAACCCACATCTGTCATTTTTAGGTTTTGCATGTATAAAATAGGTTTAGAAACCTATCTGGTCAGTGATACCATGAGAATTAGCTTATTAAATTGTATACGTAAAGTCTCTGTGGCAGTGCTTCTCAAATAGTACTTGCCAATTAAGTCACCTGCTTTCCCCTAAGATTCTGAATGTTAGAAGAAGTGTGTCAATTCACTTGTCATCTACAGGGAGAGAGTTGTGGACAGAACATGTATGACCCCTGCCTTCATGGGGCTTGGCTTGGTGAGAGAGGCAGACCGTGACCTGTTGTCACAAGTGGAACTTAGAACAGCAGTGGTGATAGCCTGCTTAAAGCAAAGAACTCTTATGACAAAATATGATGGAGAATCAGAGCTCAGTGGAGAGGGGCTGTTGAAAAGCCCACCTGAGGAGGTTAGCATTTCAGCTGGGACCTGAAGGCCTGAACAGGTGAAGGACTTGCTGGGAGAGGAAAGTGTGCAATTGGCATTCTGGATGAGGGAGCCGGGCCAAGGATGCAACCATGGAGACAAGAGACTCAGATGAGGCCGAAGAAGTTGGGATGAGCCAGAATTTGAAGTTTTGTTAAAGATCTTGAATTAAACAAAACAGGAAATCAGTGAAGTAACAGAGGGGTGACATGGTAGGATTTGTATCACTCACTAGTTTTGTGCCTTGTCAAAATTTTAACTTTCCTGTGCCTCTGTTTCCTTGAAAATACTGAAATGATAAATCCTACTTTGTGGGACTGTTCTAAGATTAAAACAGAGTGTCTGTCAAATGTCTGCTACGTACAACTCACTCAGTGATGGTTTATCCCCTCCTGTTCACTTCCAGCCCTCTGACCCCAAACCAGGTCACACTGTCCAACACTATTGGGAGACGAGGGAAGAGGAGGGAACTCACGCTTGTTGCTTGTACTATGTTTTCTTTGTTGTTGGTTTGTTTCTTAATTGGGTTATTTGGACCATGTGTATAAATGTACTTTTCCTTCTTTCTTTGAAAGTGTTTACACAGACATGCCTTTGTTAGCTCAGGTTGACAGTGAGGGAAGGCATGGAGAAGGTACTGACTGGATTCCTGCAGTAGAAGAGGGGTCAGCGAGGGGTGGAGACACTTGCAAGCAAGGAATGTTCCCATCATACAAGCAAGGAATGTCGCCATCACTCTTGCTCGCTTGTGTGAGTCACGGCGTTCCTGTTGGATGCAGTTTCTTCCTCTTACTTTCCACAAATAACAAAAATGTTATTCAGTGATTCTTGTGATGCACTTATTACAAAGGACTTCTGTAATCCCCAGTTGCTTGCTGATCTAAATCCTGAATTTTCTGACCATTTATTTGAGGATATGACAGTCTCTGTAGCATGAGCATCTCAGCACTCATCAGCATGCTCTCCCTGGCCCCATGGTGGTTCAGTCCCGTCACTTGCACACTTTCCCCTAGCCATCTGGGTCATGGGACAGGAGGGCTCACTGGTTGAGCACATTTGCTCTGCAAGGACCTGCCTTCATGAAGCAAAAACTTTTAGTAGGTCTTCTCACTAACAATCCATTGAGTGAGACGTTGGGATGGTATTCCAGGCATGGAGGGAAAACCAAAAACACACACTCAGACACACACAATGTATATAATGGATTGGTAAGCAAATACTTGAATATTTCAAAGACAAATAGAGTTAGAATAAATTAGAGTTATTCAGAGTGTCATTAAATAGGTTAAGCATGTAAATTATTTCTTCTTTAAGTATAAATGAAGTTGCTGGGGATTTTTTCCATTAATTTATTTCCTATTACGCGAAGCCTGTGTCTGATGACATCAGTGTAAAACTATATCAAAGATGCTTTTAGAAGGCAAAACACACACCCTTAAAGCTGAACTCTGCAAAATAAAGGAAAAATTTCCCCAACGATGGTAATGGTGATATTTATTGGTGATTCTTTTGCTCTTTAGTATAGAAAATTGACAAAGCTATTCTAGGGATTAAACCATTTCCTTCCTCATATACAAATTTCCTTATATTCTCAATGGCTTCTACAAGATGGCAGGATAGTATTAGAATAAAGTCTGTCAGCCTAAAAAAATTTTCTCCATTTCTGGATATGGATACTGCATGGGGCTGATGAGCACCGAGGTTATAAGCTATTATTAATAGAAACTACAGAGAAGGGGAGATTGTGATTTTATGTCTACCTGAATCCTTTTTGCATGTGTATCTTCCCTGCAGGATGGAAAGTGGGCTTGTTTGAAGCTGTGAAAGTATACTGAAGCCTTATGGGTGCTTGTTGCCAGAGAAAAATTAAGATCATCACACTTCTCTTTAGGAGCTCATCTTAATCTCGGATGATCTAGCAAGATTTTATGCTTTTTCTGTTTTTTATCTTAGCTAAAATTTTGTGAAAACCTGGAGGAAAGGCTGGGAACTGTACCTCCCCCTGGCCTAGACGTGGATCTGGGGTTTAAACAGGAACCCCTGTCATCATGCTGCTCAAACTTGACTTTAAAACAGAAAGACAAGGCTTTCCTTAACTGCTTTGTCAGAATCTCTTTAACCTTTCTAACCTGAAGTTAAAACAAAAAAAGTCAGTCATTTCAGAACATGCTTTTTGTCAGACAGTTGGTGTTGAGCCTGAATCACATTTCAATAGGTCATCGCTGGCCCCTGGTGACTCTGGGCCCCATACTTGTGCCATTGCTGAGCTGCATGCCCCTATGTATCTGTGTGCTTCCGTGCCGTTGTACGCAAGTCATAGTTTCACCCAACAAGTCTCAAATGTGGTGCCAAAGACTTATTGTTGTATTGGGGGTTATTTCAATGACTTTTTCTTCTTCCAGCATGTTCTAAGAGCCAACTTCTTTGAGGAATGAGTGTAGATCCTATTGTCAGAGCTATTATTAATTTGTTTTAGATGTTTTCCTCATTCTACGCCCAGAGCAGTCACTTTGAAAATGATCAAGCGTAATAGTTAATATTTATTGCAAAACTGAATTCATTAAAGTTATTTTCACCAAAAAAGCCATTTTTAAAATTTAGAACCCAAAGATATTTACTTAGTATGTATTGTTATTTTCTTAAGAATTTTTATTATTATTACTATGCTGATTTATCTAAAGATTAAAAATATAGATGTCATTGAAAGAATGACAAGTGTAAAATCATTTCTCTCTGCAGCTAACTTTGAGATATTATGTTAATAGAGCTTTTAACACATTGAATTCTCTTACTTACAGCTGTGACTTTGTGTAGGGAGCATTCATTTTCCATCTGAACATTGAGTTATTTATCTGAATTGGTGCCCTATTGAAATTTCACAGTAGTTTTGAAGGGAACTGGACCATGAAACACTGGACCATGAAAACACCTCAATAAAGGCATAGAAATGGATATGCTGATGAGCGATATTGCAAATAGAGTTACACTTTGCCATTTAAATTACGAAATTCAAGATATTAAGAGACGGTTTCGTCTTGAATTTACCTCGCAAGTTGATCGTCCATCAGACTTCTCAGTGAAATTGAACCACAGCTACAAAGCTAAGAATTAAAGTCTGGGGAGAACCAGAATGTGCACCACAAAGTAACTTGACAGAAGTCCTTGGTTTGTGAGTTGGAAGTTCCTCCCTAGCCTGCCAAGCATTCTCTTGCTGAGCACGGTATGCACTGCAAGGCCCAGTGTCCTCTGAGCGAGCCCTGCGGGTGGCAGGGGGTGAGGGTGAAAGATCACTCGTGCAGTGACTTAAGGAAACTGTCACCGCAGAAAGGGGCACTGTGGTTCTGCGAACAGGCTTCCCCTTTATTTCCAACCTTTGCAAGATTCTGCCAGATATTCTCTCTTGCTCATCTGGAAGACCGTAGATTGCTAACAGCAATACAACAGCATAGCATAACGCAATAAGTTCCCGCTTCTTAGCGTGTTACTTCTTAGAGTTTGAAATTGGATTCTGTGTAATCCATATAATTGGAAGTGGAGCCTGAGAGATGTGTGCAATGTTTAGTCCTTTGGATTAGAGGCTGCTCCATCCTTATGTCCTGCCAAAGCCACATACTTGAAATGTGAGCTTACTAGCTTTTGTGTTCTTATAGGAAATAAAATCTGTTGATGATGTTTTTTATTTAAAAAGTGTGTTAATCTACATTGGTTTCTACATTTGTTATGGATTACTTAGCTGAGAAATACAGTTCATCACTGAGTGTTCTATTACCTGACAGCAATTGATAAAGCATCCATGCACAAAGTGCCAGAAAAGGTTAATATTTATTGATTTTTATGGTGCTACAACCCATGTAGTTTTGCCATCAAAGATGTAGAGCCACCAGCGCTGGAATCTGTAAAATTGCAGAATGCATACTAGATTTTATTGTAACCTATGCCAGTATTCAAGATTTAAAAAATGACCGACATTTAACAAAAAGCTATGAATGTATCGCTACTCTGAACCTGTGACTTGAATTTAATATTTTAACATGAAACACAAGAGCACTTAAAAACTAAAAATTAATCCTTGCTTTGCAAACAGCAATCACATTTAGCCTTTTCTTCCACTTAACTATATGCTATTGATCCGAGAAGATGCCCAAGGAAGTGATAGCTGAAATTATGAGCAATAAAGGGCTTGCTTCTTTAACAAAAAGTATATAATTAGCAGAGAAGGGGGGAAAGCCTATGTTTAATTTTAAAGGAGTTTCAAAGAAACAGTTTGAGTGCCACACCAGTGTTCAAATGCAGCCAAGGAGCAGCCTCAGCTCGGGGATCATGAATTCATTCTCTGGTTTCAGTTTGCGGGTAGAAATTAGGAGAGCACACTGCTTTTTCATTTGTCTCCATCTGTGTCTCCCTGGCAGAGATGCGGTCCTGGGCTTACCTACAGCAGCCAGCAGTGCTGACCTCCTCTCTATCGTTTGCTTACTTGAGTATACTTACAACGTGCACTCCTTACTTGACTGTTACAGCATCCAGTATCAGCAGGTGACAGAAGATACTTTATGAGTTCCTTTTTTAACCCAGATGGAGCACACTGACAGGTGTCCCCTTGCCTTCAAGACCCTAGGCTTTAAGTGTGAATTGAGACTGAAACTCCCCACCTATATTTGAGATTTTTTTAAAAGTGGGACCTGAAATTTATTTCCACAAAAGATTTACTAGAAATTCTAATGCTAAAAAAGAAAAAAAAAAATCTTCTTGGCCAACTGAATAGATTGCAGTTAGTCCTATAAATAGGTTTTAGATCTTTTATCAGTTTGTGCTGGGTCTCTTTCCATCCCCCACAAACAGCTTGCCCATTTTATTATGCTTATTTAGAGGAAAGAGTTTTGCTCTTTGAAAGGGAAGCGTGCGTTGCCTAGAAAACCACTCTCATGGCTTAAATATCGTTTGAATACATCTGGCACCTTTAATTCTAAAATTGAAAAAAGAAGACAGAAAATTTCTGAATCATGTTTTAAAAGCTGTTGACTGCATGAAATATTTTCCTCAAAGACTTCATTTTCCCCTATTTTGTTAATCTTATTTATAAAATTGAAGTTTTCCTCACAAATACCAGTGTCAGATGAATCTAATTCTTTATATAGTTTCAATTTCTTGATGTTTTGATGATACTGCCATTAATCGAATTTTCTTCTTCTTGCCCACCCCCCCTTAACCAGGCAAGGTCTCCTACTAATAACATAGTCATTAAAACAGTCTTCCTTAAAGAACATTGCTCCATTACCCTGTTGTTTTTCATTTCAGTGCAGCCTGGGGTGTGCAGTCTCCCAGCCTCACAGCTGCCTCTCTGGCTTTGTGCTGCTCACCTTAAACCTGTGGATGACAACCGAGTGATAGGCTCCCCAACACTCCGTTTCACTTCTAAAATTAAATGCTCTGGCCTAGGCCGTTAGCTGGTGTCCACAGCACCCTCACCTCCAGATTAGTCATTACCTAAGGTATTGGCTGATGTGTGAAGAGGGTTTTATGAGATTATTAATTTATCATATATTTAAGCTGCACTATCTAAGAGTGTACAACAGAAAAGCGATGAAACATTTTATGTAACAAACTAAAATGGAAAGAGGCGAAAGAACCATTTCAAACCATTTATTCCAAATTAGAAAATCATTTTAAGTTTTGTGAATAACAGCATGTCTAAATTTGGAATTTTCAGATTTCACAAAGCCAGATTTACTGTTAAAATCAGGGAGATTGTGCGATTCTAACAACTCTGAAATTTATTCTCTGCCCCCCACCCCCTGGAAAAATTAAATCCTTTGAATTCCTCTTTTTGTCAAGCATGTTTATTTAATTTTTAGTAATCAAATTCACCCTTTTAAAAGGTGTACTTTATTTTGTGAATTGTCGGAAAATGCAAACCATCAGAGATAAAATATTTTAACCCCATTTTAAATTGCTTTATTTACTTATTTACTTTGTGTATATTTCAGTTCTAAATAAAACATGTATTCTAACAATTATATTTGAAAAACATTAATGCACATTTTACAACAGTTTTTATGATTCTCGTTGTCTTTTGCTTTTTTGAATTGAAACTAAAAATGGAACATGATTTTATAGGTTTGGTTTGCATTAAAGATTAAATACAAGAAACTAAGCATAAATATGGCAGATTAAAAAAACATTTCTTTAAAAGTAAAATTAACAATAACAACAAAATATCCTGCAAAATTGTGACAGAAATAACGTAACAGTTTTCAAGCTTCATCTTTGAACAACTAATCTACGTTGCTGTCTTTGAGAGTGAAACTTTTAAAGTATATTTTAATTAATTCTCTTTCGGTGAGTTTAATCATATGAAGTAATAGGCTTTTTGGTTAATACTGTTATAGTTCTGAAATAAGAGTTTTTTCACCGAACAATGTTTTGTTTTAGTACTAGATGTAAGGATTAGTAGTCTAAATGGTTTACCTTGTCAATTTGACTAGCGGCAGACAGCTTTCTAACAGATGAGTCTCTCCTGTCCCTACCTTTGTCCCAGACTGGACTGTCCTCAAGCCGTTCCAGGAAATTACCTTATGTTTTTCTCCTTCATTTACGCGATCTTGTAGAATGGGAAAAGCAATTTTGTGGACCTTTCAGACAAGGCTCTTGTAGATAGTTTGCTCATTTTTCCCCCTAGTGAATTGTATTACCTAATTTTAGCTAAATTATTACTGGTTTCATGTGACCTGGGAGAATTAAAAATATTGTTAAGTAAGAAGGCCCAAGTTCATGATTTTTTTCCATGCCAGCCTCAGCTGAGCTGTTTCTTAATTGCAGCTCGTTTGGGAATTTCAAAGTACCGTTTTTGGTAGTGCTGGACTTGGAAAGGACAGAAAGTACTTCAGTGGGGTGTGATGTGAAATGGCATCATTTAAATTAAAAAATAAATCTGAGAAATTCTTAAGATACGAAAGTAATGGAAGCTCAGGACAAGCTGCAGCCGCAAAAGGCACACGGTGCCTGCCAGGAGGAGTACCAGCTGCCGTCTCTTTCTGTCTTCTCCCTCGGAGGGAGAATGCCTCATGCTTGCAGCCAGTGCCGTCAGCTGGGCACTGCCCAGCACGGCGCTCCAAGGGAGCCCTGTACAGACAAACAGGTAGGCAGGATGCGTGTCTGTAGCTGAGCATTTCATTCAGAGAGAATGCAGCCTGACCACTTGCTGCTCTAAGCCTCTTTCACAGAATAGTGGCCCTGCTGCCTGTGCCTTTTGTTTCTACTTCCTTCCTTCCTTGTTTTCCTCCAGTTCCTCCTATGACCTTTCAACCCCCTCTCCTTTTTATTGTCTCTTTTACACAAGAAGGCAGGAACATGCTGTAAAGGCACACCCACAAAACTGAGGAGGAACGAGAAAATGACTTCCGAGGTAAAATAATTAAGTGCAGAGCTAACAATAGAACCCAGGACTCTGCCCTTAGGCAGCGGTGGACCTTGTGCCATGTCAAAAGTATGAATTGCCAATAACCTATTTTAAAGAAGGTCTTCCTTTCTGTCTCAGGGAGGTAGCATTCTCTTCCTCCTGCTTCTCCTTTTTGCTTGTATTGCTTTAACTGTTTAGAAGAGAGAATTCTTTTCGTAATCCTTTGTCCACTAATTTTCTTTAATGGGAGCTTTTGCTCTGTGACTGCTTTTTTCATTTCACGTGCCACGGGAATGTCCTATCTTCCTGTTATTTATTATAACCTGCTGCTTGTTAATACAAGGTGCCCACTGACATTCCCCGACACTCAGTCCTCAGTACTCAGACTGCTCAGTTTATTTATAAAACAACATATTCAACACTGCTAGTTTTTAGCTGGCTTTTTCCCTATTCTCTCCTTTCTTACATAAAGCTTTGTATTCATAGACAATACTTTTGAAGTTTCAATTCTGTCAAAATTAATAGTCTGATTCTGAATTCCCATATAGTACACCTTGAACCCCCACCAGTAGCAAATGAATTTGTCACTTTAATATGTCATTCTGAAATATTTTATTTATATTTTTGAAAATTCTGTTTCTTAAAAAACATACACTCTCATCCCATCCAAATATTATCAATCCTAAGGAAAGATCAAGTTCACCTTTTAGAAAAGAGGGAAGACAAAATGTTAAAGAGAATAAATTGGAGGGGTTAAACTCAACAATCAATACTTTTAAATCTTTAAGCATCTTAAACTTGTGTAAGAAGGCCATGTAACTTTCATTAGAAATCAGAAACCGGAGTATCTGGCCTTAAAATAAGAATTCAAATCAGGGTTAATGTACTCCAAAAATTAAAGTCAGAAATAAAGAAGAAACACTATAACTTTTAACTCTTAAAGTGTTTTATATAAAGGTTTCATTTCAGCATGCAAATTAGCATGCTAGCATATGAAAAAAGAAAGGGCAGTCAAAAGATTGGAAGGCACACTGTAGAGGAATCAAGTAAGTCTGCAGGTAGCCATTGTTTGGATTTATAGAACAGATGGAACAGGAGTAGAAGAAAACTAGAAATGGAATTATGTGGTTAATTCACAGCAAGAAAATTTGAAATAGTACATAAGTCATTTATATTTTCACCAGATACGTTTCTCTCAGGCAAACACACATTTGAAATCAAATACTTAAAATAAAACTTTGGAAACTTATAAAAAGCAGGGGAAAATTGGCAAATGAAAAGCCCTTGAGCCAGGAGCTGTGGGTCTGGAATCTAGACCTTTTGCTGGTCACTGTTGGTGTGAGCCTCTTAACTCCTCTCTGCTGTAACTCCGTTGATGTGAGACAAAGGACAAAATTTTAATAGATGAGCTCGCTGGGTCTCCCCAGGGTGATACGCTGTAATTCTGTGAAAGCACAAATAATAGCAGATTACAACCCTAATGTCTTGGTCATCTCTTTCCTAATTTTCATTTGTTGTGATTATGAGGAAAGCAAAAATCTCAGAATATTGATACTTTTCTGAAAGTTTGCATGCAATTTTCAGGAAATCTGAGACTGTTGGAAGGGTTTATGGATTCCCAGGTTAGGTAGACAAGTAAAGAACAAAATCTGACTCATCTAATGTTCTTTTTTTACAAAGAATTGTGAAAAGCTCTGAATAAACAGTGATATTCCCTGCCACTGATGAGATAATATGACCGCTGAAATCCCATGGCATCCTGGACATCTGTTGGCATCTCTCTGAAATACGAGGTTAACGTAAGGACATACATGCCAAGAGCACAACCCCAGTGGGGGAGGCGGGGGATACTAAATCTGTTTGATATGACCGATCCCCTCTAGAAGTCAATTCAGAGAATAAAAATGAAACTGTCATGTTATAGCAGAAAACAAACAAAACCTGATAGATTATTTTTTAACCACCTACTGGTTATGGTTAGGCCGATGGCTCCAAATGACTATCCCAGCTAAAATTGGCTTCCCAGGAGCAGTGGAACAGTGTTTGAGGCCAACAGGACGTGGATGATAGGAACAGTGATTGGCTGTGAGGCATTTGCCAGCAGTCAACTGAATGCCAGCCCGGACAGCAGTGGGCAGCCCGGGATAGGGTGCCAGGGAGCTCTCTTCAGAATCTGGTTGGACCTGAGAAGCATTCACAAGTTAGCATCTTATGACTGTACAGCTCCTGTCTTCCAGAGCCACCCACTGCTCATCTAAAGGCGTCTATAGATGGCTGCCGGAAAACGGTGATTTCCTGGATTCCTACCTACCAACTTTAATGTTTACATACTTTAAAATATTAAGCAACTAGACAATTAACAAGATGGGAAAAATCAGTGTAATCTCAGACACTTAGTAGGCCCTCAGTGAATAGTGGACATTATTTTCATTGTGTCTGCTGCTCAACATAGTCTAGGCCTCATTCTGAAATCTCACTTCTCAAGGCATGAAAACCTGTGCTGGAGGTAGGGCTGAGGGAGAAGCAGAGCATTGTTTCCTGTTGGTTCTTGACCAAGGATGGAGAACGCTTTCTTCTGCGTCCCTTTATAAGGTTGTTCTACCATGACAGATACTACGAATTAGGTTTGCTGTGGTCCTCTTCAAGATCATTTTGATAACATTGCCAGTATTTTTCACGGGAATTTCTTTGGGGCATCTACTGCCTCTCTCTCTTGCTGTGTGGTAAGAAGCTTTGGAGTTAACTTCTCTCTAAACAGGGAGGTCTCCCATTTTCTTGCCAATGCAAATACCCTGAATGTGCATACTTCATGCTCTCTCACTTGACTCTCCAGGGTTTTCATACTTTTAACAGGATATGATTATTAATGAGGCTTCTAGAAGCTTTAGAAACTTCTTTAATGATTTTGTTTTGACCTTTTGCTACTGACTTTACTGGGACTGATTGATTATCTTTACTGAAAATTTGCTACCATGTTTCAGATTTTAATATTTTCATGTGCGGCTTTTTTTTCCTTTTCTTGATCCTGGAAGGGATGCATTTTTAACATTATAATGAGGAATAATAATCTTAATTTCCTTCATGTACACCAGGGCAGTATACAAGAGTCTGGACAACCTCTCTGTTAAGACCATAGCAACTGTGCTTCCAAATATCTCCAACCTTTAAAATGTACCCAACTTTCCTTTTTTCTGTATGGTATAGACATTATTAGACTTAAGCAGAAAACATTCACTGCTTCAGTTAGTTGTAAACAATGGAAATCCCCACAAGGTAGGAGAAGTGAAAGGTAGGAGGAACAAGGGCGTTCCCTTGGTCTGGGGCCAAGGTCCTTTGCCTTCTTTCCTGTCTGTTCTTGGTTTCTTTACTCATTAGTTTAGTCAACATTGTCACCGCATTGAATTGCCTAAACAGTTTTGCACAGGGATCTTATGGGAAATTGGCAAACTCCAGAACACTTAGCATTGTGTCTTATGCAGCATGAGTTCTCAATAAGTTAACTGTTAACATTTCTGCCTCTTATTGCTTTATCTTCTCATTCATTGTATGCCTTAGTATCAATATTTTGATATTTCTTCTTTGATCAGCACCATAGTTTCCCTGTAATTAACTATCAGAAAAACCTTGAAACACGGCATTTTATTTGAATCTATAGTTTTTTTTGCATTTACTCTATTATTGAGCTTCATATTTGCAGATTGATTTCATATTCAGTATTAGCTATCTTTAGTTTATATGTAGGTTTTAATCTCATCATTAACTTTGATTCATTTTCATAGTATATTTTCTTTACAGTTATTAATTTTCAGAAATAAGCTCACTTCCCAAATAAAAATAACTGCTAAGAGTATTGTTTTTGGAGTTTTTAATAGAAATACCAAGGATAATTGGAGAATAGGGCATTTGTAGAGAATAGGATCTTGGGGTAAAAGCAGTCATTTTAGGAAAGTTATCAGACTTAGTAGAGCACATGTATTAAGTGCATTGTTAGAAGTTAAGGCGTGCATAGCAAATCACGACCCCTTGCACAACTCTGGGAAGCATTGCTAGAGTAACCACAAGGGCGTCATGAGGAGCTCTCTCTGTTTTGAGTATTCAAGAGTATTACCCCTACCCCTTACTGTCAATGTGAAATCAACACATAAGGGATCAGCAGCCTGGGAGGCTGGGGGAAGAAAATATTTCATCATTTTAGAGAAATGACTAACTCATAAAACTTGGTTGGATTCCTGACATTTCTGATCCTCTGTGAATTCTTGGTAGCTGACGTGCATCTCCCACCTGGTGTGTGCCGGGCACTGTGTCCGTGCCCCCATGTTGGATTATCTGTTTTCTCCCTGCCCACAGCCTGAGTGCTGTACTATCGTTGTTTACCAGGAGCAAAGGGGCACAGGGAGGTTAGGGCATGCCCCAAAGTTACACGCCCGTTTATGGACCAAGTATTGTTCAGTGCTTTCTGGGTGGCAGCCACTGCTCTAGACCCTGGAGACAAAGTCTAGGTCTCAGGAGAAAGATAGATAATAAGCAAATAAATAGGAAGTCTATACTGTAATGACATGTTGGAATAGAGGGAGGAAGAGAAACAAAACAGGGAACTAGATTAGAGAGAGAGGGAGTAGGAAAGGGCTGCAACTATTTTGCACACAAAGTTAGGGAAAAATCTCTCTAAGAAAATGACTTTTTAAGTAAGTTTTATCAAGGTACAATTAACATGCCACAAACTGCACATATTTAAATGAAGATAATGGACATATCCATCTCCTCCAAAAGTTGTAAGGAAATACTTTTGAGCGGAGATCTGAATGAAGTGAAGCCCAGAGCCGTGAACATGTGTCACCAAGAACAGCATATGGAACACCCTAGGCGGGAGTGAGCTTGTCAGGTGTGAGGTGGGCTGGCGTGGTGTGAGGGACTAGAAAGCGAACCCTAAGACGCACTGAGCAGGGCCTCGGCTGCAGGGGAAGGCACGTAGAGTTTTCTTTTGACTCTGACAGAGCTATTGAAGGGGTGTGAGCAAGAGAGGAGGGGAGCGTATGTTGATTTATTTTTCATGTAGAGAAGTGACTGCTTGGGGATGGTCTTGGCTAGAGATGGCTGGTGACCATAGGTCAGGATAGTGGAGGTGATCAGATTCAGGATAGAAGCCCACTTTCTGTCAGGGTTGGGCTGCGACCTTGGCAGTGTGCTCTCTCCTGTTCATACGGCCTTCGGTGGTGACCGAGGACCATAGATGCCAAGGGGTAGACAGTCAAGGCCTCAATTTGTAGATTTTGGTATCCGTTTTTTCTGCTTTATTTTGACAGTATCGTACAGATGTCATGGGCTTCTTCAGCTCTTTACACACATACTCAAGTCTCCTTAACTTGGATTTTTTAAACTTCTGGAGTGCTTATTTCCCTTGTATTATATGCAGTTGCTGGTAGGATTGTCTTCCAGACCACACACAACTTTCTTGAGCAAAAGGTTCCCATCTCCACGTTATTATGCTCAACAGTCCCTAACATTATGCTTTGTTTTAGAGGAGCTTTTAAACTCTTGTTAGGGTTCTTGAATTACACTTAAGTGAAAAGATTTAAATATACTTTTATGTATATAAAAATGTAGAGGACTGGTTTTAGTTCTCCTAGGAAGGTGGCAGCAGTGTACATTAGCACCCTTCAGCACCCACATGCGGTAACTTATTTTTATGTCATTGTATAGACTGGAAATTTATTCTTGATAGACTCCACAACACCAGAAGAAATCTGGTGTGTCTAAAGCCACTGTTGTTACGCTTCTTTTTTCCTGGGGAAAAGTTGAGAGCTTAACTGGAGGGACAAAAACAAAAGATAGGCACAAAGCAGGAAAAAGAATGGAATGTGTGTGTGTGCACATGTACAGACACATATAAATGAATCATTTGACATTTTACTTGTCATTATAATGAAGGGAAGTATCTTAGTTGATTTAATTTCTTTTTACTTTTCTGATATTAAGATGTTTGATATTCAATAACAATTTAATGCTTCCCCCAAAAAAGAGACAATCTCAGCATTTCATGCAAACTAAAAAACATTTTTTAAATCAATTAGCTAACAAAATTATTTCAAAAACCAACTCGCCCAGAAACAGTTATTTGGGGAGAAACAGACCAAATATTATTACAGAATAATTACTTTCAAAATAGACACTTGTATTACTTGTATTACTATTATCTCTTTACATGAGATTATTATTGTATTTCCTTAAACTATATGATTAATAGCTATACAGTAATGTCAGTACAGATATTTTATTAATAAGCTTGTCTCCCTCAGCTTAGGATATAAAATGAAAAATATTGAACAAGGGAAAAAATAATATGAAAGTTTTCGTTGTTGTTTAGTAGGATATCAGTACTTTAAGAAGACATTATACCATGCAATAATTATTAATATTTTAATGAAGGAAACTAGTCTTAAAATTTGGGGGTGGAGGGGCTCGGATGGCCTAATTTTATCATTTGAAACTTTCATTGCCTTTAGATGAAGTTTTACTGGATTAGATATCAATGCTTTTTTATCAATAAGTACACACATACTTATCTATATATTTAAAATTTAGGCTAAGAGTGTATGAAACAACTATACCTAGCAATTGACATTTATTTGGCTTAAAAATTCGATTTTCTAGGCATGTTGCCTGAGTTGTGAAAACCCAGTCTTTCTTCCTGTGTCTCCTTTGCCCTCACACTACTACCATACTCGCAACACTTCTGACACAAGATGTGTGGGAGTCTTCCCCACACCAAGCAATTCTCTGTGACACCAGCTGAGTGTCCCACAATTTAATTCAATTCTGACACTATCTACTTGGAGATAGCATCGGATCCCACAGATTAAGGGCTCAATCCCCCAAGACGGTCCCCGCTTCAGATGCCAATTAGAAGTCTAGGTTGTCACCAGTGCTTTTGAGCGACTGGCTATAAATCAGAGGTTCCCACATACCCTCCTCAGGTTTGATTAATTTTTAGAGCGGCTCACAGAACTCAGGGAAATGCTTACATTTACCAGTTTCTTAAAGGATATGATAAAGGGTCCAGATGAACAATGAAGAGATACATAGGGTGAGGTCTGGGAGGGTCCCGAGCTTCAGAGCTTCTGTCCCCATGGAGTTGGAGTGTGTCACCCTCCTGGTATGTGAATGTATTCACCAACCTGGGAACTTCAAACCCTGTGCTATTGGAATTTTATGGACGCTTCCTCGTGTAAACATGACTGATCGTTAACTCCATTTCCAGCCCCTCTCTCCCCTCTGGAGAAGTGGGGGGAGGGCTGAAAAATCTAAGCTTCTGATCATGGCTTGGTCTTTCTGGTGATCAGCTCCCATCCAGGAGCTACCCAGAATCACCTTAATAGAAGAAAAGATGCTTAGGAACTTATGAGGGTTTCAGGACCTCTATGCTAGGAACGGGACATAGATGAAATATATATTTATTATATCACAATATCACGTTACCCTAATGCTCAGGGGAAGGGATATTCCTTAGCTTTTGTCCTGTTAAGCCCATATCAGCCACCGTGAACATTATCTTCATTGTTGTCCTTTCAGAATGACCATTCTAGTCCAGTCATATGTACTACTACAAAGAAAGTAAATGGTGTTTTTGGTGCATATATTAAGGACAGATATCACTGGAATGCACGCACTCTGGATGGAGCCCCACATATTGTAATTCAGTTTAATACTGAAGATGGTATTATACGTTACAAGCCAAGCTTGCAATCTGTAGATGCTATTGATACAGCAATGTTGGAGGAACAGCATAGTCTGCAGCTGAGAACCTAAGTATGGGTCTCATGAAACAGATGAAAGGATAAGTGACTGTAAGGAGTTTGGGAACCCTCAGGGTAATGCTGAGGGACAGTTTAAGGTCATTTAGAGACCAGCGGGGTGAAAGGAATTGAGGGAACTGGCAGATCAGAGGGACTGAAGAGAACCTAAGTGTTTACACAGGCATATGTAGGGAGCCAGTCCGTCAGCAATCTGGTGGATTCAGAGGGAACAGTTGAGTCCTGGGGGCATGGGGTGCGCTTGGGGCCAACAGAGAAAGGACCTGGGAATTGAGAAAGAGTTCAGTCCAGACTTGGCAGAGATCAGAAGTGGAAGGAAAAGTCCTAGACCCTCGAAATCTCGAAATGGAGAGAGCAGCAACCGAAGGGGAGATAGGAAGACATAGACAACATTTCAAATAATCAGTACTCCAATGTTTCTTTACCTTGAAGAATATATAGCTCTTTATAAGAGCTACATTGCAGTGTAATGGGTAAGGAGGGGTAAGGGTTAAGTTCCATTGCTGTAAAATCTTCAAAGAAATAGTATTCAAAATTCCCTGTTCTCCAAAGTGGTGGTAACTGAGAAGTTCCTCTGAGTCACATCAAATCAGAACTCGAGCAGCTGAGTTTGGGATCTGTTCATTCATCACGTCTTCTGACTCTTATGAAATCAATCAGACTCAAAACCATGTGGTAGATAGAATTTCATGGTTGGAATGGGCCTTGCGGGCTCAGCAAACCTCTCTTCTTACATATACCTTCTCTACCTGTGTTCGTATAGACTATGCATGCCAGGTAGGTTCCAGCTGAACACTGTCAGTGACAGGGCCTTACCTCTTTATACATCATGCTATTCCAGTTTCAGAAAGTTCATCTATAGGTTGAGCCAAAATATTCTTCCCTGCAATTTCCCTTATTCCTAGTTCTTTTCTCTGCAGCTGCACCTTAGAAGTTTAATACCATTTCCAATTCAACCTCAAAAATTGCTTCTTTCCTAGACTGTAAACTTAAGGGCAAAAAATAAATCCCCAGTACCCAGTTTAATACAATTGGGGATGTTCGTTGTTTATCAAAGTGAGTAACGTTATAGTGTTCTCTGTGACAGTGTCCCCATTTCGTCATAGCATCTTGTTCACAGATCTTTCACCATCCTGGTTAGGATTCCTTTTGGCATTCTCCAACTTGTCACTGCTGGTCTTAACATGGGGCAGAAAGCAAACTCAGTATGTCACATATACGCCAACAACGAAGACCCTCCTCTTTAACCATGGTCTGTTCTGAGGTGGTGTTAAGGCTTGTGGCAGCCATTCTGTATTATTGATTTGTGTAGAGCTTGATAAGATAGAATCTCTCCATCCTTCTTTTCAAAACTTATTCATTTTTCTAAACCAAAGTATAAGACTGTAGTTGTCTCTGTCAAATTTCATTAGCTCCTTTACTGTTTTTCCAATCTAGTGTACAAACCCAGTGTGCATATTATGATCATACTTTTAATGTCTTTATACAGTATGTGTAGCACACATTATATCGGCTCTGGCTAATGTGGAGATGTATTATATATCAGAGGTATTATAGAGATGTATATCATATATATGATAGATGTATTATAATATCAGATGTATTATAGAGATGTATCATATATCATATATATATGATGTAGAGATGTATGATAATATCAGCTCTGGGCACAGTTGTGACACTATGACTATGGGAGAGAGCTGAATTCAGTCTGGGTTGTATAATGGAGGAGACTAGCTTTGAACAGTGATTGGAAGGCAGTAGGCAATGTGTTTTGGGAGAAGGAAGGGCTTGAGGGATGGAAGTGGTGTTCTCGTCTAGGGATTCTAAGACAAGACAAGACCTGAGGGGCAAGATGTCATCTGAGTTCCCAAAATTGGCCCTCAGGTTTGCAGTTCTCAAAACATGATCTTATTAATAACCAGAGATAATCTGACAAAGTCACAATAACTAAATTTTGCAAGATAGTTACATAAATTATAATGTTTTTCTTTCAAATTGAGGCGTATTACTGTCAAACAAACTGGAATACTCATGTCAGCAATCAACACGTTTTCCTGTAGAAAAGCTACTTGTGAAGCCAAATCATAATCAGAATGTTGCTTTACTGAATTTAGGGCCAGAACAGAGTAACTGAGTTGAATTTAAGAAAAGTCCCTTCGCTGTGATGGTGTGAGGTGGTAAGCTAGCCCACTTTTAGGCCCCGCGCAGTGGTACTGGAAGTCTGTCTCCAGGATGCCTCTTACCCTGAGCGCTACTGAACACAACAGACCCAGGTCTGTGTTTCCTTTTCCAAATGCCGTGTGGGATTATCTTTCTCTGATATCCTCTTTAGATAGCGATATCCGTTCTCCTGTCCGTGCCACAGCTTTTCCATGCAAACATAGTCAGGCTGTATCTCAGATGTCCCCCGGTCAACCATGAGTCAGCCCCATTACAAGTTTCCTTGCGTGATGCTTTTACATCTGGGATGTACATGTGGCCAGCTTATCTGGGCTGTGTTGCATTAATTATATTAGCTTCTGATTTTTTTTGGAGTGATTCACTGTCTTCTCTCTGAATCTTCTTAATGGAACGTACTAGATGAGGAGTTAAATTTTGAAATTGTTCTGAGGAATAAACAGGGAGAGGGTTATAATCTATTATTCTTAATAGAGATTAGGAACTTGAAAATGTCAGTTTGTATAAACATAAAGATATTTATGTGGTAAGTATCTAATTAGTGAATTCCCTGGATGTCTGCATTGACAGTTCCTATTTTATTCACAGAATAATTTGAAGATAGGTTCTGTTACAGGAGGAAGGTAGATAATGCCATAATGGAAAGAGCTTTTATGGATTTGGTGGGTATTTTAAACTCTCTGAACCTCTGTTTTCTTTTCCATAGAATGTGTGTGATAGTACTGATCTTCAAGATTTACAGAGGTTGTATCTGTGAAGCCCCACTTCTGGTGTGTACTGGGTACTTATGATAAGAGTGCTTTGAGGGGAAAATGTTTATCATTGTTTTTACATAAGGAATTTAGAATCCCTTTCCTACCTCTGCTTCCTTGTCCTTTGGTGGAAGGGACACATTTTTCAAGATGAGCTCAAGCATTATCTGTTTCTCCAAGCCTTCTGTGAACCCCTCAGATCATTGTCAGCTTCTCCCTTGTTTGGAGAACCACAGCACACATTTCATCTTTGAGTACTCATGAGTGGGTACTCAATATTGATGAATGCATTTAATACCAGGTGTTTTTTAAGGTCCTTATTGTGTGTGAGAAATGTGTATAAGTGCTGGGGTTACAACAGTGTCAACAGTCAGCAAAGGGGAACATCTTCATCATCATCATCACTTATTGAGTGTGTGTGTATGTGTGTGTTAGGAATGCCAGACAAGAACAAATAAATAAGCAAGCTAGTTTAGGATAATGGTAAGTGTCCTAAAGGCAAGAAAGCAGGGTTTGGGGATAGAGAGTTCCAGAGAGATTACTTTGATTTGACTAATACAGGAGGGACCATCTGAATTGTGTTGGGCATGATGAGCTACCCATGCAAAGACCCAGGACAAAACCTTTCTAGGCAGAAGGATGAGTAAGCAGAAGGCTTTTGGATGTGAGCCAGGCTGGCATGTCTTAATTTATGTGTGTATCCCTGGTACCTTGCTGGAGGCATCAGGTAAACATTGGCATAAAGCAAGAGAATGAATAGAATAATAGCAAGCAAGAAGGCTTCTGCATTGATTTTGGCATGTGATGGTAGGGCCTTCCAAAGTCTAAGATTCAAGCAAAGGTGTATTGTTCATTGTGGTCTTGCCTGAAGAAGTGTGATGTGCTGTGTAACTTCAGGGAGGAAGGTGACCTCCACTTGCACAGAAAACCTTTTTCAATAATTGCAAGGTCGGAACCAACCTAAGTATCCATTGATGGATGAATGGATAAAGAAAATGTAGTATACATATATACAATGGAATATTATTTAGCCATAAAAAAGAATGAAATCCTGCCATTTGTGATGACATGGATGGACCTTGAGGGCAATATGCCACGTGAAATAAGTCAGACAAAGACAAATATCATATGATCTCACTTATATGTGAAATCTAAAAAACAAAAAGCTCATAGATACAGAGAACAGATTGGTGGTTGCCAGAGGTGGGGGTGGGGGTAGGTGAAATGGGTCAAGGGGTCAAAAGGTACAAACTTCCAGTTAGAGAATAAATAAGTAATGGGGATGCAATGTGCAGCATGGCAACAATAGTTAATATGGTGTTGCATATTTGAAATTTGCTAAGAGAGTAAATCTTAGAAGTTCTCATGACAAGAAAAAATTTGTAACTGTGGGGTGACGGGTGTTAACTAGATTTATTGTGGTAATCATTTCACAATATATATACATATCAAATCATTATGTTGTACACATGAAACTAATATAATGTTGTTGGTCAGTTGTACCGCAATAAAAAATAATACTACTAATTGCAGGGTTGACAGGTGGCACAGTCAGATGGGGCTAGAGTGGCGATGTGGATGTTCAGATGGAAATGTCTGGAGACTTCGATGATGCCTTTACGAGCGTTCCTTTTTCCAGCATGCTACCTTTGCCTTCTCCTTCATCAGACCTTTTACTTACTGAAAATTTTCTGAGACCAAGGTTTAAGAATGTTTGTATATAGCCTCCTTTTTTTAAAGTCTAATTTTTCTTCTTTTCTATATAACCTCAAGCAGATTGTCAGTGCCCAGTGTTTCATAATAGAGGGTAATATTTGTATTTTGGATCTTCACTCCCAAGTAGCTTTTCAATTTCAAAAGGACTGTTCAAGATTGCAACACTTTACATAGATGTAGATACTAAATTCAGGGTTTAGTAAACCTACTGCCGATTTGAATCCAAAACAAAAACTAAGTCAAATTATATATTTTTATTTAAAGCCCATTACTTTTTTGCTTAACTCTCTCTTTTTTTTGAGAGAATAAAGAGTTGAAACAGATTTACATCTGTTTAAGATTTAAGTCATGCCATCGTTATCATGATCATTGTCTTTACAATAATCCAGGAAACAGCACAATCAAACACACTTTCTTTCCCCTGTGAGTCAGTAGTTTGGCCTTGGACTCCCAGCTCCTGAATCCTCCTTCCGTCCTCCAAGATCTGACATCCGTCCATCTCCCTCGTGGACAATTCTGCCTTTTTAACATGCACGTGTCTATCGTGCATTTGAAAAGAATTCTAAGTTGCTTCATTTTAGCATCCTTTTGTTGTCCTGAAGTTGTGTTTCTGTATGTCTTTAAAACATTTTCTCTGCCCACTCGGTGAAAACTTGCCAATCTTGGCTTCTCTAAATGGAATAAACTTGGGAATTCCTTTGTTGTCCTTCCAGGCGAGATCTCCCCAGCAGAGTTGTGCTTTAATTAACTGGATTTCAACAATGTTTGTAATTTCTGGGTTTAAACACGCATCTACTGATAAATTATCTGCCATTTGATATGTAGGGTAAAACTTTAAAGTACAGATGAAAATTTGAGGATTCAGGTTTCCTCCATAAGAGAGAAATGATCAAAATCACAGACATGGTGACATTTAAGACAACACGATGACCTCAAATTGCTGTTGTATCCATTAGGGCATTTTTGAAATAAGTAGACATTCCAGTGGGAGTTTGCATCCAGCAGTCTAGCTTTTATGAGAAATTTAGGGCTAAGTAAAGTGCATTTGTGCAACATATTTAACCAATTACTAATATCACAAGTGTTTACAATCCATGTTCTAATGGTTTTATTATTCTCTAGTTTTGTAGAATTGAATATCTGTGGTTTTCTCTGAAGTTTGAAATCCCCAAATAAGTACCGTCTTCAGTTAGGTAATGGTGCCTCTTTATTACAGGATTATTGTGAAATTAAATGAGTAAAGCGCTGGGTCGAGTGTCTCACGCGCAAAAGGAACGTAACGCATGTTACTTTCCTTCCGTACATCTTCTCTATTTTATCTTTTTCCATGAGTGGGGTGTCTTTTAAGTACTTTACATTTATTTTTATATTTATTGCATAAATATATTACATTTGTTATTATACATTAAAAGTTATCTACATTCATTGAATCCTTTATACCTCACAACCGTTCTCTGTTACCGATACTGTTACTATCTCCATTTTACCAATGAGGAAACTAAGTGCATTAAGATTTTAGTTTGCTTGTCTGAGATCACGCAGTTAATAAGTGGCAGGGCATATGGGGAACCTGGCATCTAGCTACAAAGTCCGTGCTCCAACTCTGTAGGGAGAAGGTTGTTCCTGCCACAACAAAAGTTGTAAAGTGCTCAGAAAACTCCAAGAGTGAGGTTTCTCTGGGTTTTAAAAATATGTTTACTAATCTTGGAAATCAGAATTAGTCACCCACCCAATCCTCTGTTTCTTTTCCCAATTCTTTCATACTTCTGATCAGTTCCTGAGTCACATTGTGAATTTATGTTTCTATGAAGTTTTGGGAATAGCAGCAGATCAGATTGGACATGTGAAAGGTAACACAGTTGGAGAACTAAATTCATTAGGTTATGCATTTGACTAATTTCATCAGAGCTTGGACAGCCCTTTCCTTTAGTGTTATGTTTTGTTTTCATTGTTCATTCAATAAAGACTTAAGCAGTGATTCTTGTTTTATATTTTCTTTATTCTTTGCTTTTGACATGATATCAATGGTGTGTCTTTCTCATTACTAAGAATCTACATCCTATACATCAGGAATGTTTCATCTCATTGATAGGAAGCAACACAAGCTCTCTGTTGAAAATTTCCTAATACGTGGAAAATTCCCTTGCTTTTTTTTTGCTCTGTTGTTATCTTCAGGGACTAAACCATTTCCCTAAATACTCCAAGCTGTAAATGTCTTTACGACACTTCAAAATAATGTATAATGCAATGTCACTAGGCATACTCGTTCTAATTTAGCATCCACCAGATGCGTAAGTTCCCTGGGAGTGGGCACCTTGTTTGTCTTTTCCACCTGTGAAGATCCATTGAATGGCAAGTGTTCTACCTGACATGCGTTAGAAATTCCATAGATGTCTCTTGTAGGAATAGATAGATAGAGGCCCCTTGTGAACTGATCCCTGTCACCCTTCAGCTCCTCATTCCTCATCCTCTTTGCATCATGAGCTTCAGCCCTCTGTAAAACTTGTAGTATATACCAAATATGCCAAGCCCTCTCCTGAATGCCTCCTTCCTTGGATCTAGAGCTTTGCACATGCTGTATCCTCTGCCCCCCACCTCTGAGAAGCTGAGCCTACCTGATTGCCCAAAGCTAGGTCTGGTACTCTTCTCAGCTCCCACAGAGATTGTGTTTATCTCTCTCTGGCATTAGCACACTGTATTGAATTTGCTTATTTCACTGTTCATCTCTCCTACTGTAAACCCTTTGAAGGCCTGGTACTTGGTTGAGTGGTTTGTCGAATGAATTAAAATTAATGAATTAATCCTAGTAGTATCATGTGTTCCTGACTAGAAATCTTATTGATCACAGACTATTCATTATTTCCGGGCTCAACTGCTATTTGTCTTTCTTTTCTGCAAAATGGTTCATCCTGCTTTGGTGGTGAACGCAGTCTTCATTCCATGTAGACGCTTCAGTCTTGCAGCTACCTAGAGTCCTTGGAAGCTGCCAGAATTTCACTCCAATTTCTTTGTCAAATCCAGCCACCCTTACTTTAACTCTGGTTTTTCTTTTATCTCCATTAATTAACCTTCATTACTTTTTTCAAGCACTGCGACAAACCATTGGGATGTGTGTTGCTTTTGAATATCCAGTTCATTAGAAAAAATCCTGAAATAGGTGGTGATTTGGTTTACAAAACTTGGAGTACATTCCAGCATTTTAGAATGCTGATTTGCCAAAATTAAGTAGTTCACCCCATGCTGACTTTTCACGTTCTTTGGAATACGGGTAAAAATGAAAGGCAGTGCGGTATTGCCCTGTGTGATAATCCATTTATAACTTTGGGAATGAATGCTTCTTTAGTTTATGTGTTCCCTTACAACTAGCCCCATTTGGTAGGATTCTCTGGGCCTGCTTGGTTCTTGAGTGGTAACATTTTTCAAACCATTAGTCATGACAGTAATTCTTATGTCTTTGTTACCTTTCTTGGTCAACCCCTAATATAATTGCTAGGAACTGCCATATGTTTTTAAAAAATAGATTTTTACATATAGGCAGTACATTTAATAGTACTCTCAGTTTTCTGTATTGTAGTAGATCCAAATTTTGTAGCAAAATCCCCTCATTTGTGCAACAGTCTTAAAATGTGTTAAGAAGAGGAAAGGTTAATTGATAGCAAATTATTCTACGTTCTTTTGGTTTTATATTCAGCTTTTTTTTTTTTTTTTTGGGGGGAGGAGGAAGGTTAGCCCTCAGCTAACATATGCCACCAATCCTCTTCTTTTTGCTGAGGAAGATTGGCCCTGAGGTAACATCTGTGGCCATCTTCCTCTATTTTATATGTGGGACACCTGCCTCAGCATAGCTTGATAAGCTGTACGTAGGTCCATGCTCAGGACCCAAACCAGCGAACCCCGGACCGCCAAAGCGGAGCACATGAGCTTAACTGCTATGCCACTGAGCTGGCCCTTTATATTCAGCTTTTTAAACAATTCACTTCATTATAAAGCAATGTTTATGTTACTTAATATTTAAAATTTAAGGTGACTTATTTTTAATGGCTTTAGAATAGTTACGTTTTGTCACACTTTACAGATTTTACACTGGAGAGCTTAATATATGTAAAAAATATTGCAAAAACCCTCTCATCTTTTCATGAAAAATCCCATGCCTGTAAATGTATAAGCAAAACCACCAATGCCTGTTTGAATTTGGATTTCACCTCAGAAAAAGAAGCAGCCAAGGTCAAAGACCAGCCATTTACAGCTGCCTCTCGACCTTGGGTGAACAGAAATTTTTGTGGCGTCCTCTTGGGGAACAAGAATGGCTTTTGCAGCCATGGTCAAACTTGTCAGTGCCTACAACCGTTATTGACTGTGCCTGCTCTGTGAAGCCCACTTGGGGTTTCACACTAAGATGCCCTAAGATCAGAATAGGAAGCAGAGTATTTGTGTAACAGACTTTCATACATACCCCCATTAGAGTGAACACTGATCCTGATCCCCAAGTGGATGAGATGTAGTAGTCTAGTGAATGAAGCCGCAGTCCTTGTGAAGGACCACGTTATAGAGTTGGATGGCAGTGCGCACACCGGCACCCACACGCACCTCCCTTCACCTGACTGTATCTTATATCTGATACATCAGTTTTATACCCTACCAGCTTCCCAGAAGGCTGTAAGATGGTTTATAATAAAAACACTAAGAAAGTGAATGAAGAAAAGTCTGATGATTGGTTTAAAAGCACTTTGCAACCTTGAAATTTCTTCTACGGATAATAGAATCTATAGTAATCCATCTTGCTTTGTCAGGTAAGAAAGTTTCGAATATGCATCTGAAATGTTTGGTTCAACAACCTATCTTCTGTTTTTTTTATTTCTCTGAACTAGCATCTTTAAACTTGTAAATTGCTTTTCTCTTGTTTTTTCCATCTTTTTGGTTTCCTGGTTTTAAATCTTTTGTTTGTTAGCTGTCGTTACATACACTTAATTTAGTTTGCATTCTACAGACAAATGCTGAAGATTAATATTTTCTTGCTTTTTAATCCATAGGATTCTTATTTATGTCCAATATTTCTCACACACTGCTGATATCAGAATCGCTTGAGGAGATTGCTAAAATTCAGGGTGTGTCTAAAGAATCAGAATGGTTTTGTGTAGGGCTCGGAGATCTGCATTTATGCGGTATATCCCTGTGATTTCCACAGCTTTAGAGAGAACCTCTTCATTTGGGGTCTTGCTATACTCTGCATGTAATACCCCAATTTTTTTAAAGGAAGGGATGTTTTTGAATCTCTAACAAAGTATAAATCTCTCTTAAAAATGCCTTCCATTTTGGAAATTTGAGTAAACGACATTAAAAATTCTAAACACTACAGTTTAAGTTGTTGTCCATAGCAATAATGCAGAGGTTCTCTCTAAAGCTGCGGAAATTCATCTGAATTGGTATTCTCATGCTGGTAATGCATCATTTCTCTCTGGCTGATTTTGAGATTCTTTCTTTGTCTTTAATTTTCAAAAGTTTAATTATGACATGTCTTCATATGGATTTCTTTGTGATTATCCCCTTCAGATTTGCTCTGCTTCTTGGTCTCTACATATCTGTCTTTCACCAAATTTGGGAAGTTTTCAGCCATCATTTATTTAAATGCTTTTTCAGTCCCACTGTCTGTCTTCCCTCATCCTTGTGCTCCACTGATAGGGATGGTGCGTCTTTTGTGATTGTCCCATTGGTCCCTCAGGCTCGCTTCATTATTTTTTTCAGTCTATTTTCTCTCTCATTCAACTGGGGAATTCTATCGATCTTCCCTCAAGTTCACAGATTCTATCCTCTATCTTCTCTACTTGATGAGATTGAGCCCACTGAGTTTTAAACGTTTTTTTTGTATTTTTCAGTTCTCTGATTTCCATTTGCTTCTCTTTTGTAACTTCTCATTCTTTGCTGAGATTTACCAGTTTTCCATTTATTTCAGGGGAATTTGTAATTTATGCTGAAAGCATTTTTATGATACTTGCTCTAAAATCCTTGTTAGATTATTTCAACATCTGATTCAGCTTAGTGTTGGCATCAGATAATTGTCTTTTCTCATTCACATTGTGATTTTCCTGGTTCTTGGTATGACAAGTGATTTTTTTTTTAATTGTATCCAGGACATTTTGCCTCTTATGTTAGAAGACTTAGGTCATATTTAGATTTTTTTATTTTAGTAGGCAGTCACCTTGTTTAGGTTTGTTGCGTGGACAACTAGGAGAGTAGGCTTAGGTTCCAGCGCTAGTTTAATTTTGGTGCTTTTGCAGTATCATTTCAGTTTCCTTGGTTTGTCTGATGCTGCTGGAGCTCCCACTTAATTCTGCTGTGACTGCCTGAGGGTGCAGATGGCTTTCCTGGCCAGGTGGCTGGGTGTCTTTTCCATGGAAAGGGGTGTGCTGGGCTCCCCTACTTGTACTTCTGTCTGCCCTGGTGTCTCTGGGAAGAAAAAAGGGTCTTGGACCCACATCTGGCCTGTTGCCACTGCCAGAGCTCAGACCCCGATATCCCTTTGCTTCACATATTTCATAGCTCTGTTGTTTGGTGCACACATGTTCACAACTGCTTTATCTTCTTAGTGGATTGACCCTTTATTGTTGTATAATGTCCCTTTCCGTCTCTAGTGATTTTATTTGCTCTGAAGTCTGCTTTATTTGACAATAATATAGCCAATCCTGCTTTTTTTAAATTAATGTTTGTATGGTATATGTTTTATCCTTTTACTTTCAGCCTGCATATATCATTATATTTGAAATGAAACATACACACTTGTTTGCAGTGTATAACTGAGCCGTATTTTTTATGTCCTGTATGCCAATCTCTGTCTTTTAGTTGGGTATTAGACCACTTAGACTTACTTCAGTGATGATGTGGTAAGGCTTAAGTCTGCCATTTTCTATTTTGTTTCTGTTTTTTCTCTCTGTTTTTCATTTCTCAGTTTTCTTTTTCCTGCTTTCCTGTGGTTTACTTGAACATTTTTTATAATTCAATTTTGATTTTTCAGTGTTTTACTTTGTATAGCTTTTTTAGTGCTCTATGTGTTACATTACGTTTATGTAACTTATCTCAGTCTATTGATGTCAACGTTTTACCAGTTTGAGTGAAGTAGGAAACCTTACCTCCCTTTCCTATCCTGTATCGTACCTCTTTTGTAATATAATTGTATGTAACTGTTCGTTGAGAACCACTTTAGATGATGTTATAACTTTTGCTACCATCATCAGACATAATTTAGAGAACTCACGAGGAGACTGTATGACAGAAACACACTAAACAGCAGCCTTTGAGTCACCAGCAGCAGGGTCCCAAAGCTTATTTGATTGGTTTCTGTCAGTCTTGACTGATGGTGCCAGGCCAACACACACAGTTCCATAAAAGCAAGTCTCTTGGAGCTGATTGATTGGGACAAAGACCATTGGAAGAAACATTGAGAAGTGAATATCCTTTTGCACTTGTCCAGTTTCATAGTATTTGCTAGATATTGCTAATATTATAAAAGTTACAGTAATAATTGAAACAAATATGTTGTATTAGTTTTCTAGAGATGCTGTAACAAAGTACCACAAACTGAGAGGCTTAAAGAGCAGAAATTTATTTTCTTACAGTTCTGGAGGCCAGAAGTCCATAGCCGAGGTGTTGCCAGGGCCATGCTCCCTCTGAAGTCACTAGAGAAGGAACTGGTCCATGCCTCTCTGCTAGTTTTTGGAAGTCCTTTGGCTTGTGGCAACGTAACTGCAGTTATCACATGGCATTCTCTCTGTGTGCATGTCAGTGTCCAAATTTCCCCTTTTTATAAGGACACCAGTCATGTGAATTAAGAGCCCACCTTACTCCACTATCAACTCATCTTAGCTAATTACATCTGCACTGACTTTATTCCCAAAAAAGGTCGCATTCTGAGATTCTGGGGGTTAGGACTTAACCGTATGAATTTTTGAAGGACACAATTCAACCCATAATGCATAGCAATTGAGTTAATTTATCATACTATATGTAAGAATTCAAATATATAGAAGTATTCAGATATATATTCTAATAGCTATTATGAAAGGACTTTGTGTACTCTAAAAAACTATACAAATGTTCAGCAGGAATTATACATCCTTGAATCCTGTGTATTCTGTGAAGTAGATAATTTGCGTTGATCCTGTTATATCAAATGGCTTACTTTACTACTGTGATTTGCTGCCCGTTAAAGTCTTGTCATATCATTGTAGTAAGCATCAGGTTTTAACCCTTTCATTTGAAAAAATTAACACCTATATAAATCTTAATAATAAAGAGTTAAAACAGGAGAAGAGATCTTCAAAATAATGGCATTGTCATAGTTTAACTTGCTATTCATTTAAAGATTGTTCTAATGACATCTCACTTTTTACCCAAGTATCAAATTACCTTAGGCAACTTTACCTGATTATGTTAATATGCTAAATATGAAACTGTCTTACTTTGAGGTGTTAGAATTTACGGAAGCTATATTTATGCCTTTCAATAACATTCATTAAAATTTACATAGTGAAAACTACCAATAATAATGTAGTTTTTTTCTTTTATTCTAAAACTTCTTAAATGGCCTAACATAGAAGTTGAGGGGTAGGGACATGAGGCAACACTAATTTATGACTGTCACAGTTTTTTATGCAATAAAAGTTGTGCATTCCTCGTATTATCCCTGTAAGAGTAGGGTAAATCATTATGGCGTCAGTAATTCCCAGGGTATATGCTATGTTCTAGTACATCTAGGGAAATTTGGTGCTCTCCAGAAGTCTTTCTTCTGATTAGCTTCTGCTTGCTCTGTCTTTGAGAGGACAAGAATGAGAAACAATTTGAAATGAAAATAGTAGTAAAATCTTAGCTGATTTCGCTATGCTGATTTTTATGCACTATGTGTAGAACCGCCAGCAGACTCTGGGACTGTGCCATTAATACATACTTAGGTTCTGCAGGATTTTGTCTTAATATGCTCAGTCTTTATTTATGTAAAGCATAATTCTGAATCCATTTGAGTAATGTACATTTAGCATAGGCAGAGTTGTAGGCTGGCATTATTAAAATGCATAGAGCCGACATCCTGGGCTTCTGCTGAAATATGCTTTTAATTGAAGCAGAATGATGGCGATATATTATCCATGTATGTCTGGTTGTATCACAGTATTGGCTTGCACAGCAGCTCTTTGCTCCATGAGAACTGTGTAGTAACCCATATGTTGTGGTTAGGTGTTTAAATATTCTATAGTATGTGTATCTGAATTGCTTGATGCAATGTTATCTAAGCATATGTTATCTTGTGGAAGATGCATCTTATAGCCAAGTAGCTTTGAAAAGAATTTGTCACTTATAATTGTATTTACCAATGATTGAAAGTCATTCATAAAAACACACGTTGTTTAGGGGCTGGCCCCATGGCTGAGTGGTTAAGTTCGCGCGCTCCGCTGCAGGCGGCCCAGTGTTTCGTTGGTTTGAATCCTGGGCGCGGACATGGCACTGCTCATCAAGCCACGCTGAGGCAGCGTCCCACATGCCCCAACTAGAAGGACCCACAATGAGGAATATATACAACTGTGTACCGGGGGACTTGGGGAGAAAAAAGGAAAAAATAAAATCTTTAAAAAAAAAAAAAAAAACACGGTGTTTAACAGAAGCTCTACTTTGAGCCTTTGGAACTTAAAAAAAGCAGGAACGGAGGAAACATTCATTGATGGTACATTTTGTTGACTTTTATAATTTTATTAAATTGTAATTCACACTTTCTATAATAGATCTAGGGAAAAAATAGCTTATAGCTACTACCATTTCTGTCTAGATTAAATTTCAGCGTTCTAAATAGAAACCTAAAATGATCAACATCAGTGAGTTTACTAATGAAACCTTGGTTTTCTAATTTCAGGCTGCAAAAGGAGGTCTCTGGGGCACAATAATGTGATAACATATGGTATATGTTCTAATAAGTCATGTTCAGACAAGGAGTGATGCCTGATATACCAGGGCACCTTAAAGTCCTCGGGAAGGTTCTCTTTTCTGTTGCATGTTATTATACTCAGTGTCCACCAGCACAGAGGGGCTAGATGGTGGTGAGGGAAGGGTTTCCCATTCAGCTGACTTAGGAGCTTTCTCTTTTTATTTATGTGTTTTACTTAACAACTACATTTAAAATATTTCCCACATAGACATATAATATGGTCATTTAAGTTTATGCTTCTTTTACAAAGGTAAATGCTATAGAATTTTGCCTGTTTGAATCCTGTTTTTATGAAGTAGAGTCTTTCACATTCTCATTCCAGATTGACTGACCCCAAATGTCAGATAGTCATCTTGTAGTCAGGAATAACCACATTTTGAAACCATGCATCCTATGATCATTAACTGTTTCCTCATCAGTAAACTATTGTCCTCTTTCTGTCACATTAAGATTTTTTTGTTCAAAGAGGTGAGTTTATAAATGTCCTTATGCCCCTCTTCTAAGTTCCTCTTCTTTATGATATTATTTATGGAGACAAGGTTTGCTTTTATGAAGCTTCTTTGTTCTGCACGACAAGGATTTCTTTTTACAAGTCCAGCCTTACGGGTTGATCACAGACCTGCGACCTGTAATTCAATAGAGCAGGGCCCTGTTTACAAAGTCCAGGTTTCCTGTGCTGTCAGTTAGGGCAATCAGCACAAAGACCAAGCGCTTTTGGAACTAAATAAACAATGAGAAAAACATTCAGGGCTGCCAGTAACCCTTCACAGGTAATTTAACAGCCTTTGACTACAAGGCATCAGTTGCTGTAGATGTCTGCCGAGTATGAAATCTGACATTCTGTCTCGCCATGTTCCGCCAATAGCTCTCAGCGTAATCTCTTGCTGAGGTTCACTGGAGCCCCGTTAGAGCATTGTGCTTTCATACTGAGCCTAAGTGGTCCTATTATGACAGACATCCACACCTGCATTCTGTCACATGTGCGTGTCATGTAGGTTTCTGATATGGAGCATCAGATTATTTAAAATTGAGGGATTAACTAAATTGAGAATTTTCCCCTGGTATATGAAGAAAACATCTCTACTGACAAGTTCAAGCCCTTTGAACTGTTCCAGAAAGGCTTAAATGCTAACGTATAGGCTACTATACCTCTGAGGAGCAATACAGGCTGGACAGGCAGAAACAGAGAAAGATTGCTGTGTCCTATGGCATGGAATTTTAACCATTTAGACGGTTAGTGTTTTTGTTTAAAGCCCTGTGTTTACGTGTTTTTAATTTAACTTGTTTACCTTCTGATACATTTGATGGCTTTGCTGATGGTCTGGATAATGCTTGCAGTAGCTGTTTACATGGTTGTTTATATGTTTCAAAGCCAACAAAAAACATCTGCAAGTGAAAGTGAAGTGACTTGAATCCATCTGGATCAGTCAGAAATCTTCTTTCACTTATTTCAGCAATCAAATGGTAGAGCAGAATATGAAACCAACCAATCAACAGCAAAGGTGACCTGCCCACAAATTCCAAACTGCCATCACACACACCTGAGTCAGATGTTTGATACATCTTCACGAGGAAATGATGGTGCAAGCAGGTTACATTCCTTGTTTTTTTTTCTCGTATGTTTCACAGCAGCTTTTGGTCAAGTATGTCAAACACATTTTCTAACAAGAGATAGTTCATTTTAAACTCCTTCCTGAATTTATATCTAGAGAGATATAAATAAAAGATAGGAGAAATAAAAGTTTAATCTTTTAAGCATGTAATTGAGTGGAAAGTATAGATCTTGAGGAGAAAACTCAGATGTCTCCAGGGTCCTAGCAGGTACCATCAGTGTTTGAGACAGCTGGGAGTGGTGCCTATTGATTAGCTCGCCTGAGCACTTCAACATGGGAAAGCACCCGCAACCAAAGCATGTCATCGTTCTTTTAAGTTTGTGCCAGTCTCACAGGAGTAAATTACCATTTTGATTGGCATTTTCTGACTACTACTAAATTTGAGAATCTTTTAAAATATTTATTGGACATTTGGATATGATTTTTTTGTGAATTTTCTCTTTATAATCTTTCCTCATTTTCCTATTGAATATTTTGTAATTTTCGTGTAACTTTACAAGATTTGTATATTATAAATGTTAACATTACTGTAGTCTAACTTTTACATACATAGTCAAGACTTCTCTCCTTTGTTGACTGTGCTTATGGCGTCTCTTGTCTTACAATGTATTTTTCGTTTTTATCAAATCAGGTTGTATAATGTCCTGAGAGGGTAGGTGGGCTATCAAAGCCTTCCCAGATGTGGTCGTAATGAATTGAATGAGATGTTAGTTAAAATGAGAGGTGAAAGAAGCACATTCCATGGAATAATATGAGCGAAGATTTGGATGTGAGAAAAATACCATGCTTCCTATGGGGCCAGTGAGCAATGGCATAGAACTAGATGTAGCAGTAGAGTGGGTTGTGGAAAACCTGGGAGACCGCAGCAAGCGGTTCGGACTTCGTCTTGTTTGCAAGAAGAAGCCATTAATGTTTTGAAGAGTAGAGGAATAATGTAATTAGATATATGTTTTAGAAAGACAATGTGATTAAGAAAGATTCTGAAAGACAAAGATGGAGGCAAGCTTGCTTTCATGAAGAAAGTGTTGGTAGTAGATTTGTGAACCTTTTTAGAGGCAGACTAGCAAGAGGCAGCAAATTGATTGTAGGGCATGAGGAAGAAGGGTTGAAGATGACTTCCAGATTCGATCTTCTTGACTGACTGCATAATAAGGCTGTTTAACAGTCAGGGACATATGGGATCTCAGATTGGGGATGGGGTGGGTAGAATACAGTTTTAGTTTAAATCATGAGGAGTTTATAACACAGCTAGAACATCCAGGTGGAGATATCTAGTAGTTACTTGGGAACTAAAAATTGAAGTTGAAAAATTTAAGTGGGGGTGAAGATATAAATTTAAGAGCAGTCAACATAGAGGGGGTAGTTGAAGTTGTGAAAGGGAATAAAGTTACCCAGCGATTGTGTACACAATTTAAGGAGGAATTCAACATCAAAACCCAAGGATAATGAGAACACTTAGGGAGCCAGAGGAAATAGTAAGAACAGCCAAGGAGGAGAGGTGAGATGTGTGGGTGGCAGATGAAACCAGCATAAACTGCTGTGTAACTGGACGGAGGAGGTAGAAGAAATGCTAATTAAATGCTGAGAGAAGACAAGAGAAGACCTCACAGTTAGAACTGGTGTTGAATGCTCTCGCAAGACTACTTCATACTGCGCCTAGGCTGGAGATGGCGAAGGCAGCTGTGGAGGGCTGAGAAGCCACAAGGGAGAACTGGAGCCTGTGCCCGTCCTTGCTCACACCTGTGAGAGTCACTCAGGGCTCCGGATTCTGGCCCCATCAAATCATCTGTTCAGCATGATGTGAGCAGAAAAAGTGTGGTTATCAAAATGAAAATTAAGCCACAACTAGATATGTAGAACAGATATGCAACAGAATAAGTATTTGTAATATATGAAGAACTCACGTGAGTTGAGATGATATGAGACCCTAGGATATCAGAAGATAAATAGAAAAAGGACACAATTGAAAGATTTATGAAGAACTGAACTATATCATAGGAAAATAATCAACCTTATTGCTAGTCAGAGAAATGTAAAATAAAACAGTGACTTTTTTATTTATGAACTAATCTATTCAAAACAAAGTATTAAGTATCTATGATTGTACAAAGTTTTCTCAAAAATTTGGATTTGTTTTCTGAGACCCCATAAAAATGACTACTCTGGCTTAAATATGAGTCCAGGGGTTTTTACTGTATTTCTTTCAGTCATTGTTGCTCTAACTCTAAGTATTAATCTAGGTAATCCTCAAGTCTATGTCAATCATTATCATGTGGAGTCACAAAGAAAAACGTATAGTAGATATTACATTTCATTAAACTGACAAATTTTAATAAAGTGCTATATTCTTCTACAAAACCTGCTTCCACTTTTGAAAATAAAGTTTTTCTATACCAAAAGAAAGAGGGGTGTTTTTAATAATAAAGTTATTTGAAAATGTCATATAAATAAATTCTTTATAAATGATTACGATAATAACATTTCAAAATGGAAAATGCATTCTTTTATATCAGTGACCCTTTTGACATCTATTTTTTTCTTTAAAGAATCACTGCAACAATGTTGGTAGCTAAATTTCTAATTCTTAGTCTTTTCTCCCTTCTATTTAAGGACGATAGTTTCCAACCTGAAAAGATTCATTTGCAAGCATTAGCGAGATTACAATTAAGAATATATTGCTGACAAATATTTTGAGACATTTATTTGCTAAGAAAGTCCCATGTGAAACGAAGCCCAGAATCCAGCAGAAGGCAGGGAGCGCCAGGACTGCCATGTTGGCTCTGCTATGTGCCCCTTGGGGAAGAGCAGTGACAGCTCCACCAAGCCCCAGAAACAGCGTGGGGCCAGGTGATTGTTTACCATTTCTGATGTCAGGGGGTGACATGGCAGGTGACATCAGTACCCATCAGTGCTGCTGCTTGCCTAGCACTGTCAGGATTTGAGTGGTAAGTGAGAGAAGGGGTGAGGAGGCCCCACAGGAGCCAATATGCCTAGTAATGTCTAAGGGCTAGAAGCAGTGTCACTAATACTTGCAAGTGTTTTTACTGACTATGGGCGTGTTCTCCCTCAGTATTAACAGCAGTCTGCTGCAGAGGCCGCAGGTGTTTTAACAATATCAGCACACCTTGCCAGGTGCAGGACTCGGAACAGGGCCATGATACAGACGTGCCTCCCTGCACTGGGTGCTGTGAAGCAGGGAGGGGCACGAGCCGGGTGCCACAGATGTCTGTGTAGCTCCGGGCAGCCTACCGTCTATGGATGATTCCCTGGAAAGCTAACATTTCAGACCAATACATGCCCATTACGTGCTTGTCATCCTGCTCTAGACACTGTGGCATATTGAGGGAAGTGCAAGGTGACATTCTGACTTCCAAGAAGCTTATAATCCATTTCTGGTGTCAGACAAGGCCAACTAGCTTTGGAAGGCTGTTAAAGAAGAATGTAATGAAGTATATAGAGAAATGCTAAGTCCTGTGATAAAGGCTACAAGTGCTAAGGTACTTCAAGGGATGAGGTGACAGTGAGGCTGAGAGAGTCCAGAAAGGCTTCCTGAAGCTATTGGAGTGTCTCTGCCCCCACCAGGACGGGTAGCATGTGACTGGGATGGGGCATGAGCAAAGGCAAGTATGCCAATACTTGGGCCTTGGTCTCTGAGAAGACTCCTGAGCAGGACGATTTCATTTCGAATGTGGATTATTTTCCAGTTACGATTTTACTTTACCTTTAGCTATAAAAACTATAAACGTATGCCATAAATATATTCTAAAATATACGCCACATAAAATCAAAACTCTTATCCAAATGCTGGTATGAGACTTCTAAGATTTAGTGGCTTTGTAACTGAGCTCTGAAATAGCACATTTTCCCATTTTCCACTCTTTCTATTGGCTTAAAATGGGAATTCAGGATATGGCAAAATCATTTTGAATCTTTATGATGGGCTCTTCACAGGACTAATCTAAGAGAACGGTGAATGTTTGGCCTTCCTAGAGTACAGATTGAGCACGATGTCTCCATTGTTGATGGCAGTCCCCAGGAGGAGCCCTTACAACATGTGCTGCTAGTGTACAGGATTTATCAGCATTCTGCGAGTGGTTCCTTCTTTTGTAATTTTCCCAGATTTGTATCTTTAAAGGTTTGGAAACTACTTGTCTCTATGAAAAGTATTAAACTGTTCTACAAAGCTATTAAAGGCTATCTAACCTTAAAACCCATTATTAAAATACCTCAGCTTCAAAAAAATGAAAAAGTCTACAGTCCCTTTCTCAAAGCACCACTGTTGAATCTTTGCTTTATATAGTAACTTGTCACCTTCTAAATAACTAAGAAAATCCAGTAATGATTATAGGTGACCATGGAATAATTATCAACGTAATTTTTAATTAGCATTTTCAGATGACAGTGTTGATTTGGACAAACTTGCATTTGGTTCATCATGCTCAGGCACTAAAAGCTCGGATTTTGTCACCTGAGCCCCCTTGCCATTCATCTGTGACGCAGTTCACAGTAATACTCAGTTGGCCAGTAATCAGTGTGTTGCCTGTTAAGTGAAGAAATTTTCATCACTGTCTTTGTGAACACCACCTCTGTTTCCTGTCTTCATCACACAGCGGGTAGATAGATAAAAATATTGTAGCATCTAACAAGCAGACATTGAAATTTCATTCTAAAATGGCAAATTAAATCTGTCTCTGGTGGTTCCAAATTATGTAAAATAAAAAAGAAACTTTTATCACTGATAGGTCTTGTCATTTCTATTCAGTTGCATTTTTTAAAAATTGATGAATTCGAGCTTTTTTTCTTCCAAAGAAACTCATCAACCGTGCTCATTGTTATTCCTGAAAGGCTTACTTCCCAGGTATAAAGTTCTCTGAAAAATTTTTTTACCTTTTATCATCATTTAGTTTTCCTAATAATACTGCTACTATAATAGCTTTTTATGAACCAAGAACATGATGTTTTTCAAAAGCCAAGCCAACCAGTTGTGCCATATGATCAAAGAGAGAGAAGTTTAGCAAGAAACACTTTCCTATTGCGTTGGTAGCTAACTTCGTGATTTCGGGATCTACTTCTCCTAAATAGCTCACAAGTCCAACACACTGTCAGTCAGCTTTGCAGTTTGGGTGGTCCCAGCTTTGACTATTACACACTCTGTGGTCCTGTTGTTGCGTGCTCACTTCTGGATCCTTCTGTTCCTGTGTTGGCCTTTCACTCGGTGTGCACAGGTTAGGGCAGGTGTCAGGTACTGCCCTGTGCTGTGTAAGCAGCCTTGCTGCACGCAATATTTGTTGCTAAATAATTGGCAGCTCACTTTGTAATTTCCCAAATGAAATAGGAACTGCTGGAATCGCTTGATAAAGCGGAAAATAGAAAATGTGATATCCTGTGAGCCTTGTCTGTTTGTTTCTTCAGTTCCTAATCAAGGGCCTAGCACATAATTAGTGCTCGGTATTGTTGCTTTTGTTGATATTGTTATTTGAATGATTTGATCAGTCAGCTTGTCTTTGGGTGGTCATGAAGAGTATGACTTCAATACAGAAGAAATGTTTGCCACGCCCAAAGCTAAACAAAATTAAATTATTTGGTTTGGCAAACATGACACTTAATAGGGAAAAGAATGGAAATCCTGGGTTTGAAAAACAGTCATAAGTGATCAGATGTTCCAGGAGAATCTATGGTGATATTGCCATTTCTTCCTTGGCAGGCAAGGGACTGAGAGGGCCACATGGCCATGGAACTGAAAGATAAGAATTATGAATTTCACCACTGTAATGTTTCCTGGTGGTATTGCTGTTGGTCTGATGCCAAGCAACTCTACCTGTGGCTACTTGGGGGTTAGGAAAGATGGAAGGAAAAAAACTGTTTGGCCTAGCCCATTTGATTTTCTTTTATAGATTTTTTTAAAAAGTACACCAGTCTATTTTTACATTTGTCTGGTGCTTGGCAGTTGATAAATAACTTTTACCATATTTTTTTATAACAACCTCTGAGATAAGTAAGTCATATCTTGTTCTAATCTTATAGAAAATGAAATTGACTTTAGAAGAGCTAAGTGACTTGTGCACATTTCCATAGCCAGTAATTAACAGATCTAAATCTGAATCTCCGTTCTTTTCTTCGGGTATTGCATTATCATCAATATTAACCACATTCGGCTTACCTTTACTAATCCTATACTACCTTCAGCATGTCTCTGAGATGAGGGCTGTAAATTTCAATGTCTTTACTTACAGAAAGTAAAGTTACCAAGAAAAAGAAAAAGGCTCAAATCCCTCTTTTAGAGCCACTTGGACCATTCAAATGATTCCCACCAAAAACTGTCATAAAATTTAACAAGATCAGTAAATTAAATGTTTAATTTTTGTTTACAACACACAAATACTGGATTTATGTCCAACGTTTAATTCAATATCAAAATTTTATAGGCTTTATGTTTAGAGTTCATTTAGGCTTAGCATGTAAGTATATTTATGTCCTTTTTATAGGTCTCAAAAAGTAATTCCAATTTATTGCTATTCAAGCTTTGTGTTATTCATTCAACATCCAACAAAGAATATTGAAAACTAACTATGTGCCATAGTGCCCAAAACTTAAAAAATTAAATGATGATCACGAAAATCCCATACTGTTTCTGTGATGTACTTAATTCTAAGTTCTTGGTCAGAAATGCCACCATCAATTACAAAACGCAAATTCGTTTAAGCAAGTATGATCCACTCTGCTGGATAGTTTCCAGGGATCAAAGGCTGTGAGGAGTGGGTCCTGCATTTGTGGTAAACAAAATATCTTGTAACTGAACAGATTTCTCAAGTTCACTAAAATCACTGGATTTGATTCTGAATTTGAGTAGAGTTGAATTGTTTACCTTTTGAAGATATATTCATTTATTTCGACTCCTTAGTATGAATTAGAAAACTGTATTACAATATCTTTAGAGTATTAAATTGTACTAACTCTCAGCCATATAAATTACCTTTTCTAATACACATAGTGATACATTAGTGACCCAAAAGACTGAATATATCTTCAATATTTGAGCACAATTCCAATCAGATCCTGTATTAATAAAGACTACTCTTTCCTTGGTGTCTTTTACTAGCATCACGTTGACTTCCTTATTTGAAGTGCCCAACTAGGTAAAGAGTTTAACATCTCTTTGTTCGCCACTCTGATAATTTTTACTTCCTTAAAATACCCTTTAAACATTAATGTGTTCCTCTTCTGGACAAAAAATGAAACTCACAAGAAAAATTGGAAAGATATTACTCATCTTTCAATATAGAGAATTAGTTTCCTTAGAAAATTGGAAGGAAAAAAAAGGAAGAAACTATACAAATATAAATTAACTTCTCAAAGACTAATTTAATATTTTTAAGCCTATATATGCAAGTTTATTTAAAGTTACAAATGTTTCCTATGTAATATTAATTCAACATCTTTTTTTTTTTCTTTATGGTATAATCGAAATGAAGAAAATTTGGCATCTGCCACTCATTTATTGATAGCAACAATAAGAACAAAACTTAGATCTTTGGTTCCTGATTAATTATCACAGTCAGTTAAATTAGTACTATCCTTTGGAAAAGCTTACAAAAATAAGAAGGAAAGTCTTTAGTCTTCCAACGAATAGACTGTCTTAAAACTCTGGGAATTAAGAAACAAAGTAAGTTCGGCTCTGAGCTTTTCCACTCCAGAGGCAATGCAGGGAGAGTTGGACAGAGGAGCACCCCTACGCAGCCGTGAGCTGCCCATTGTTACACAGAGCGCCCTCTACTTAGAACTGGAGCCCCCTGGGGGACCCTCTGCCGCCTGTTGCCTCGGACCACTGAGAACCCAGGGCAGTAAAGAAAATGATGGTTGTGTGATAGTGAAACAAGAAGGGAGAAAAGTGGAATCTGTGGCTTTCTAACCTTAGAGCAGACTCATTCTAGACAGAGGGTACTAGTTTTTGAGTTGCCAACATCAGAGGTCTGGTCCAGCCCTGCCACACGACTGGAGACTGATATGTTTACCTCTTTGAATTTCCCTTTTCTTCTATGGAAAATGACAATAGTATCTTCTGGCCCACTGATGGAATAGTTGTTGGGATGGAGTGTGAAAGCACTCGGTGAACTGCGACATACTGTATTGTTGTCCGAGTGTCGTTGTGTGTCCTGCACACTGGCGCTCACTGCCTTTGAAGATATCATGCCTTGACCTCGTGAGGCTCGGCATGTTCGTGTTTAGTCACACTGTGGCTCACAGGCTGATCAATGTAAATGCACACTAGTGTTCATTTTCATGCTGAAATTCTGCAACTTAATACGAAATAGGAACAAACATGAGCTCTCAGTGAAAGTATTTAACCTACTTGAGGATGCTATATGGACTTCCAGAAAACTTTCCTTGAAAACATACTGTCACGTCACGTTACTCTGTTACCAAAAGAAGCATTTTGGCTTGTTATACTGATTTGAGACCACTGTTACATTAGGAATTATCACCAAAGTAAAATTTCAGTACTCCAAAGAAGCTGCTTAGTTAAGAGTTTCTTGGGCAGCATTCATTTACAACGATTAGTTTATTAATTACCACTGTAATATATGATAATGGAAGAAAGTCTGACCATTCCGGTCAGTGAGCAATAGCCCCTCCCCATCCGTGACTGTAACCTGGTTTGTAATTTGCCATTCTCCGCCACAACTTCACGTTAAGCTGCTCTTTAACAACTGCATGGAGATTTGGAAACATCTCTAATTTTTCTCTCTCAAAATCAGAAGCATGTAATCAGATCTTCTCACAGTAGATGTAGAAAGCTGACACTAAATTTGGATTTTCCTCAGTTCTTAAAAATATAGATTGAGACATACACTCTCAAAATATTTGTGGATGAATGTGTCTCTAGAATATACCTTGTTCTGTATAAGGCAAATAAAATTCCTGTTTAACTTTCTACTTTTCCTTAAAGTTAATATAATTTCCGAGAGAAAGAAGGAAAAAAAGTGAGATTTTTTAAATGTGGTATGTTTTTTTCTCACGCACTCTTTAACATGCTAATACATATGAATATGGTATTATAATATGTGATATTGTACCCAGCATTGTTTTTTAAATATTAAGACTAGTACCTTTCATGTAAAGGCATTTTTGAGCTTTTTAAAAATATTTTTTGTTCTCGGTGGGCAACCTGAATACCAAGCATTTTGATCAAAATTTACATCTATTGGGGGCCGGCCCCGTGGCGTAGTGGTTAAATTCGTGCACTCTGCTTCAGCGGCCCAGAGTGCGCAGGTTTGGATCCTGGGTGCGAACCTATGCACCGCTCATTAAGCCATGCTGTGGTGGCATGCTGCATACAAAGTGGAGGAAGATTGGCACAGATGTTAGCTAAGGGCAAATCTTACTCAAGCAAAAAGAGGAAGATTGGCAACAGCTGATAACTCAGGGCCAGTCTTCTTCACACACACACAAAATTTACATATATGTTTCAATGGTAGATTTAGTTGATAAAGTACCACTAATATATTAGAAATGCATGCTCCTAAAATGCATGCTCCTAAAATGCATTTAACATTAAGAAATGAATACTTCCCAATACTTACGAAGCACATAGTTAAATCTGTACAAGTGATTTTTTCAAGCTTTGAATCTATAGATAGATAAGTCCAAAGGTGTTAAGATCACATTTATTTTATAGTTCCTTTGATAGATGCTGACATCATCAGTGTCTATCAAGGTTATTATGGCAATATGAAGAGAATGGTGGAATTATTATAGGTCATACTGTGTTTCCAAACCCAGTGAGAGTCTACATGACCCACTGTGAGCTCAAGTGTAGCATCTGGGTCCATCTTCTCGAACAGGAATGTGTGCTGGGAAGAAAGTCCCATTAGCAGGAAGCGTAACAGCCCTACCCTATTATTCAAGCTCTGTTTAGGCAGCATGAGAATGTCTTCTTTCAGGGACAGAAATAAAATACTTGGAGAAGAGTGTGTGAGGTGAACTCTAAAGGGATGACGAAGCTGCCTAAGTTGAGTCCCTGTGGCCTAACTAAGAGGTGGAAATATATAGTTAATGAAATTAAATTTTTAAAGCAAAACTAGAAAGAAATTAGATTAGAAAAATATTGAGGTACTTAGGGATACATTTTTAAACATATGTTCAAGACCTGTACAATCAAAACTACAAACCACTGCTCAGAGCAGTTAAAGAAGACCTGGATGCAGGGGATTTCATATCTACGGACGGAAGACGCAGCATTGCTCCATGTCACTTATCCCCAAACTGACCAAAAATTCAACACAGTCCCAATCAAAATCCTAGGAAGCCTTTAGGAGAAATTGATAGGCCGCTTCCAAAATGTATATGGGAATGCAAGAACCTAAGATAACCAAAACCATTTTGAAAAAGAAAACAAACTTGGGAGACATTCATACATGATTCCAAGACCTACTGTAAAGCTATAGTAAAAAATCAGGGGCAGGGAGGTGGGGGAAATGGGGAGTTATGGGTCAAAGGGTACAACACAGCAGTTATGTGGGATAAGAAGTCTAGAGATCTAATGTATAGTGTGATGACTATAGTTAATAATACTGATTTGAATACTGCAAATATACTAAGAGAGTAGATTTCAGGTGCTCTCACCACAAAGAAAAAAAAAGGAAACTATGTGAGGAGGTGGATATGTTAATTAGCCTGACTGTAATAATCATTTTACTATGTATCTATATATCAAATCATCACGTTGTACACCTTAAAATATGTACGATTTTTATTTAAAAAATTAATGTAAAATAAAAATCTTTAATTAGCTAGGGAAAAAATGACATGTAAAGGCATGGAACACAGTAGAGTCCAGAAATAGACCCACGCATGTATGTGGTCCATTGAATTTTGACAAGGGGCCAAGGAGGAAAGAGTAGTCTTTTCAACAATGGTTCTGGAATATTTGTCTATCCATGTGGAAGAAAGTTGACCCTTACCATTCACAAAATTAACTCAAAATGGATCAAAAACTTAAACATAAAAGTTAAAACTCTAAGCCTTCTAGAAGAAAACGTAGGAGAAAATGTATCTGACCCCTCGGATAGACAAGGATTTTCTAGATAGGACATGAAAGGCACAAACTGTGGAAGAATAATAATTGATAAATCAAACTTTACAAATTTTGAAGTCTTTTGCTTTTCAACAGATACTATTAGGAAAATAAAAAGTTATACATATTTTTGACCTTGTTTTTGAATCCAGAGTAATGAAAGAACAAATTACAACTCAGTAATAAGACCAAAACCCAAGTAAAAATTGGCAAAAGACATTGTACAAGTGAACAGTCAGCACGTGAAATGGTGCTCACCATCACCAGTCATCGGGGAAATGCAATTGAATCCACTAGACACCCAGTACAGTAGCTAAAAATTAGAAGACTGACAAACCAAATGTTAGGATTTGGTGCATCTGCAGTTGTCATACATTGCTGGTGGGAATGTAAAATGGCTTAGTCCCTTTGGAAAACAGTTTAACAAGTTCTTATAACATTGAACATTTACATACCATGTAACTCAACAAATCCACTTCCAGTTATTTAGCCAAAAGAAATGAAAACATATCCACACAAAGACTTGTCCACGAATGCTCATAGCAGCTTTGTTCAAAATAGTTAAAAGCAACTCAGATGCCCATCAGAAGATGAATGGATAAGCAAATTATAGTCGATGGAATGCTACTTGGTGAGAAAAGGTGTGAACTAACAACATGAATGAGTCTCAACAACATTATCCTAAGTAAAAGAAGCCAGACACAGACAGATAGGTACTGTGTGATTTGATGTATATGAAACTCTAGAAAGGCAAGTCTCTGCTGACAGAAAGCGAACCTTTGCTGGGATGTGCGAGGTTATTGACTATAGTAGGGCACAAAGTTGATGGAAATATTCCGTATCTTTCGGGGATGATGGAAACTTTCCAATTCTTGATAGTGGTGGTGGTTACAAGACTGTTTAGATTTGTCAAAATTCAGCACAGTCTTCACTCAGCATGGGTGCCCTTTACCGTGTATAATATATACTGCAATAAGACAAACACGGGTTATTCGAAAAGCATGAAAGAAGAGGCACTTGGCAAGAATTGACGTATTTATTTCTTTTGAAAATTCTATGAACTTGGCATTTTAGGTATTAGAATTATATTTCTTTAAAAAAAACATTTTAAAGATTTTATTTTTTTCCCTTTTCTCCCCAAAGCCCCCCAGTACATAATTGTATATTCTTCATTGTGGGTCCTTCTAGTTGTGGCATGTAAAAAAACATTTAAAAAAAAACGGAAGTTTGATGCTTTTCTGTGGTAATTTCATTTCTTTACATTTTTTTTATATTTACCTTATATGCTGAATCCATAAATTTAATTATTAAAGTGGTCTTCCCCTGAAAATTAGATACCTAATATTGGGTAGTTTATAGCATCCTGAATTAAGATTTTTTTAAATTATGCTTTACCAAGTTCAAAAATACTACTCCTAGAAAAAGTCTTGGTGGTTTCTGTGACTTATTATTGACATAATAAGTCTTAAAAGATTATTGCGGAGTTGGGGAAGGGCAGTAAACATCAGTGAAGCTCGAGGTGTCTCGGGGTCACAGAAAGTTAAGCATACAAAAAATAAAACACTGCTTGTGCAGATTTCAATTAATTCCTCCTGTGAACCCTAAGTCCATCGCCAAACGTTGTACTTAGTCACTAACTCTATCTCAACCAAGTTCACGGGACTGATTTTGGTTAAATTGGGCAATTGCCAAGGGAATCTAAAAAATTACAGTAAAATTGTGGTCATTAAAGTAAATTTTGTCTTAATTTTATCTTTTTTCCCTTAAATTCCTGGATTTGATTCACTTCGACACTCTCTGATTATTTTCTATTTCTGCATGCTATTAAACATTTGAAATTGTGTGTATGACAACAGAAATCTCTTTTAAAAGCAAAAGAATTGACAGGGTTTCCTGAACATTTCCACCGTAGTTTTTATAGCTCTGTAGATGATTCATGCACAGTGTACAATGTTAAGGGCTGAGCTCCTTTTGAACTTATTTTTGCAGTGGTGATTTGTAGGAAACTTTTCTGTGAGCTTTCATAAATGTCAAATTAACTCTTCTTACAGAAGTACAACAAAACTCACACTCAGCTCTTGACTTTGGCATCCAGCCTCAGACGACCTTAGATGTGTATGGATGAGATTTGTGCACCATACAGCTTTGCGAAATGTGAAATTGCCCTATAGATGAACTGCAATCTGTTCTTTTGTGTATTTCACTAAAGAATGTCAACTGAATTCCTGGGGAAAGGGAAATGCTGATATGTCCTCCCCTGTCTTCAGGACACAGATGGCCCAGACGTGTTTGTGGCTCAGTGAAGGTGAGGGAGCTGCTGAGCTGCCAGTCAACAAAGATTGATGAAATCTGAGAACTTCAGAGGAAGGAGCTGGCGTGGCACCAAGGCCATTAGCATATGGAATCGTTATCGAACGTATCTCGGCTTACTTGCACATTGAATTTTCAGTTAGACTTTTTTTAGTTTATTTAATTACCTGCTTATAACAATTCAAATAAATCCTGAGAAGTTATGTTTTGTGTAGCTAGGAAGCTGACTTCACGTAGATTAACACTGGAGACCAAAATCTGAGGGAAGGGAAGAGTCTCACGTATAAACTTCACATTGCTGTCTTTGTACACACTTCATTTTGGGTTCTGTCTAATGGAATGCAGTGCCTTAAAACATTACATGGTTCTGTTTTCAACTAGTTTATCTTCTGTAGTATATTTATTTTCTAGAAAGATATATTTTAAATGTTTTGGCACTGATAAAATGTAGAGAAATGTAAATATAATAGCAATTAGACAATTTCATTTTTAAGATTAGTAATTTCTCTTTCAGTGAAGAGAAGGTGAGTCATGTATGGTAATTTTTCTATTTAAAATGGGGTACTAGCATTATAGCATATGCATATATATTTTTCTTTAAAATCAATAAGTATTCAGTATTGGTACTAAATTTAAACATGGTTGTTCTTTAACATTTTCTAAAGTGATCTTCCCTTAATGGGCTTTCCGTAGCTATGACGTAAGGTGAGCCTCATGTTCAGTGATTTCTCTCCTGTTTCGGAGCCCAGTAAATCTTCGCTATGGCCATCACTCCGTCACTTCATCTACTTACAGTCTCAGCTATATCCTAGACTCAGTGTTCAAAGCCTCAAGTTCAGCCCAGTTCCCTCATTAGAATGCCCACCTTTGGTTAGTCTCGTCATAGAATTTTGAGAGAAAAGATCCGAAGCTCACTCTTCTAACTGAACCTCATAAAAGTTAGCATTTCCTAGCTTAGAATGGAACCAGGGACAGGGTATGAATGTCAGAGCCTTAGGACTTCTCCCCTCCTCACGCCTGAATTGCACAGCTGTGAGAATGGAAGTCATGCTTGTTGTAGTAGTAGCCATTGGCGAGGGTGGCAGAGACTCATTTGTTCAGCAAAAGTTTATTGAGCACTAAGCTTGGCGCTGTTCTGCGTGCCTAGGATACATACATGAACAAAACAAGGATTCTTGCTTGTGGGGCATCTCTTCTGCCGGAGAGAGACAGACACCAAACAAAATGCATAAATAAGTAAATCACGTAATTTGTTAAAGGTGAAGTACAGTGAAAAACAAAGTGGAGAAGCGTGACAGGGATTAGGAGTTCTGGCTGTAGGCCTGGGTGGGCAGGAGATGTGCAGTTACATTTTAAATGGGAGGTACAGGTGGGCCTTGTTGGGATGAGGAGATAGGAGCAAAGACTTGAAGAAATGAAGGGATTCTTCATGGACTCTCTGGCACAAGAGGGTTGTGAACAGAGAGAATAGCCAAAGCAAAGCCCAGTGAGATTGAAAGAGGGGGGGAAAAGCAACATGTTTACACGGCAAGCTGAAGGTTTGTGTACGAAAGCTGTATAAAGTCAAGAAAAGCTGTAAGAGTAGGATAAGGTGGAACTTCAGACTCTTTCAAAAGATGAAACTGTGGCTGCTGGACCCTGCCACTGGGAAAAATTAGACTTTTTTTTTACTTTAAATAAAGGTGGATATTATCATTTGAGGAAAAATTGTAAGATGCCCTGTGTGTAGAGGTCTTACACTGATCTTCAGCCAGCAACATATATGACAGCTCTGTCAGTAAAAACTACGCACGATTCAGATTATTTCACACACTGACCACATCGAGAGGTAAACTATATAATATATGATGCAGGTCATTCTTTCGGTCAACAGTCATTTCTTAAATATCAGTTGTATGCAATGTCCTACACAAGGTACACTGTTGAAGAGAAGAATAAAACATAGTCCATGTCCCTGGACAAAATGTTTCCATAAATAGATAAAAATCAAATGAAAGAAGACTTCCACCTCTGCCCATAAAGGAGTAACTGGTATAGGATGTGCCCTCACACCATTAAAAAAGAAAGAGAGAGAGGGGAAGAAAACTCGATGAAATCTATGCAACAACTCTTTTCAGACATTAGAGAACAGGCAGTGAGGACCGTGATCCCTCAGGGAAGAGAAAGAAAGTGAGCCTGCAGTCACACAGCCTTCTTTCTGGAGGTACTTTCCTTAGCACGGTTCAGGGAGAAGGCATCCAGGCAGCCCTGGAGATAGCCCACTGAGGAGCTTAGAAGACCCACGTGGCTGGAATTTGCAAAGCCACTTGGGTACCCAAGAAAAGGAGGAGCTATGCAGATAAGAACTCCAGAAATGTGCCCAGGCTTTTCTGGAGTCACTAGCAGAAGAGTGATCCACGTGTGCACTGGGGGAAACTCCAGAAGGGCAGTCAGAGGACTACTGCTGCGGAGCTGCAAACTCTCGAGCTCCCCCTGGACTGGGGGTCACTCAGGTTCCTGCAGCCAGGCTGGAGGGAAGTCGTGTTCACTCATGATCCAGAGGCTCGTCCCCTCGTGGTTGGGCTGCACCAGCCCAAGAGTGAGAGCTGCTCTAGATCTCCCTAACAAAGCTCAACAGCAAGCCTCCGAAGAGACAGCTGACCCGCAAGCACATGCAACTGCCGTCAGAACCACTTCAGCACTCTGAAGGGAAGACAGAAAAGTCCAAACATCAACATCCTAACGTTTATGATAGCTGCCATCTAATCAAAAGTCACTAGACATGCTAAGAAGTCGCAAAACATGACCTATAATCAGGAGAAAAATTAGTCAATAGCAACAGACCAAGAAGGGTACAAATGATGCAATTAGCATATAAAAACTTGGGAAGAGCAATTATTAATATGCTCAAGGATTTAAAGAAAAATGTGGATAAAATGTGAAGAGAAATGGAAAAATGTGAAAAAGAACCAGTGGAACTTCTAGAACTGAAATATATATGAAATGAAAAATTCACTAGATTGGCTTATTAGGATGTTATATTCTATAAAAGAAAGGAGTAGTGAACTTGAACTCATGGCACTAAAAGCTATCCAAGCAGAATTTCATGGAGGAAAAGGCTGGAGGAAAAATAAGAATGGGGCCTCAGTGATTCAGGGGACCATACTTACAGCCTCACATTTGTTTTTACAGTTTAGGAAGGAAAGAAGAGAAAGGAAGGGGCAGAAAAAATGTTTGAGGAAATAATGTCTGAAAATTTTCCAAATTTGATGAAAACTATAAACCCAGAGGTACGAATTAGAAAGGAAAATGATGGTTTTGTCTATCTCTCTATCAGGAATTGATAAGCAAGCTTGTAGAACTAAAGGAAATTAACTGAATCTCCCACTAGAAGGTGGATGTGCAAAAGTCAGTTATGGTCATATTTCTGTATGCTAGCAATGAACTCCAAGGGAATTTTAAAAATGCAATTTATTTTAGCATTAAAAAAACATGTTATTTTTAGGGAAAAATTTATCTATGTATGACCTGAACACTAAGAACCGTAAAAGATTGCTGAGAATGAGGAAAAAAGACCTAAATAAATGAAGACACTTACTATGTTCATTCATGGATAAGAAGGCTCAGTGTTGTTACAGTGTTCATTCTCCCCAAGTTGGTCTGTAGATCCAACACAATCCCAATCAAAATTCTGTAGGCTTTTTTGGTAGTAATTTAGAAGCTGATTCTAAAACTTATGTGCCAGTGAAAAGATCTAGAATTGTTGAAACAATTTTGAAAAAGAACACAATGTGGAATGCTTGCACTTCCTGATTTCTAAACTTCATGTGAAACTACAGTAATCCAGTTAGGGTGGTTTTGATATAAGGATGGAAATAAAGCCACACGTATATGCTCAGTTGATTTTTTGCAAAGGGAAAAAGGGTCCTCTTTTCAACAAACTATGGGAATATTTGGATATCTCTACAGGAAAAAACAAAAAATGAACCATGACCCTTACCTCACACTCTTCACAAAAATTAACTTGAAGTGAATTATAGACCTCAATGTAAAAGCTATAACTGTAAAACTTCTAAAAGAAAACATAGATCTTTTTGACCTTGATGTAGGAAATGACTTTTTAGCTAAGACATAAATAGTACAACGCACAAAAGGAAACATCAGTTAATTTGACTGCATCAAAATTGATAACTTCTCATCTTCAAACGACGTCCTTAAAAAAAAAAGTCAAGCCACAGATTAGGAGGAAGTATTTGCTATGCGTGTATCCGACAGGGGACTTGAATCCAGACTACACAAAGTACAACCTACAACTCAGTTTAAAGAAGACAAAGAACTGAATAAAAAATATATAAAAGAAGATATTCAGATGGCTAAAAAGCAGGTAAAATGATGCTAAACACCACCCTTCATCAGGGAAATGCCAATTAAAACCATAATGACATGCCACTATACAGCCACTAGAATGGCTAAAATTAGAAAGACTGAGAATGCCAAATGTTAGTGAGGCTGTGGGGCATCTGGAATTGTCATGCATTGCTGGTGGGAATGTCAAATGGCACAGCCAGTTTGGAAAACAGTTTAACAGTTTCTTACAAAATTAAACATATGCTTACTTACCATATGACCCAGCAATTCCACTCCTAGGAATTTCCCCAAGAGGAAGAAAAGCATATGTCCATGTGAAGATTTATATACGAATGTTTATGGTAGCTCTGTTCATAATAGCCAGGCAAAGCTAAAAATAATCCCAATACCCGTCTACGGGTGAATGGATAAGCAAATTACCCATAAAATGGAATATTATTCAGCAATAAAAATGAATGAACTACTGATATGTACAGCTACGTGGATGAATTGCAAAAACACTATGCTGAGCAAACAATGACAGACATAAAAGACTGAGTACTATACAATTCCATCACTTTAAAATCTGTTACAGGCGATCCTGCTTGACAGTGATGTATACACGCCAGATCTGTGGTCTCCTGGAGCTGGCATGGGGGACATGAGAAGACTTTTTTGGGTGATGGAAATATTCTGTGTCTTATATGTGGTGGTACTTATAAGGGTGCATATATTTGTCAAACTCATTGAGCCACACACTCAAAATGTGTCTAATTTAGTGACTAAGTTATCCTTCAATAAAGTTGGTTTTTAAAAATCAGGTGGAAGCTGGAGTCTTAAACAGTGAAACAAAACGCTCAGCAAATAAGTAGCAATGAACAGTGCTCCCTAATCAAAGGAAAGTTCTTTGGAAAAATGTATTTTGAGCTGGGTTTTAAATGCTTCATGAGTGAAAAATGCTTTTTAGGTATAGGGTGTAGAAAACAGTTTGAATGAGGTACTCACGTATAGGAACATCTTACTCAGTGACTGGGCTGTACTTTTAATACATGACAAGAGCACTGTAGATCAGGGAGAATGGGGGCCTGTTCAGCATAGAGGAGTTGAAGGGGGATGCCAGCTAATCAGTGCATGGTCCTGGTGTGGACCCCAGACTGCAATTCCTCTTTTTTTCTTTCTTTTCTTTTGTTTCTTTGTTTGCTTTTGGGATTTGATTTGTTTGTTTTTGCTCTAAAGGACGTTACTGGGACATTTGATGAAATTTGAAGAGAAAGTCCCTGTTCTTAGGAAGCTCACCGTGAAAGATTTAGAAGTAGAAGGGCATCAGCTCTGCAACTAACTCTCAAATGGGTTCATAAAAGAAAAAACAGTGTGTGTGTAGGGAGAGTAGATAGAGCCCATGTTGCAAAACATTTACAGTGAGGAAGGAGACGGAAGCATGAGGGAGTTCTTGCTACTATCCTTGTAAATTCTAAGTTTGAAATCATTTCTGATTAAAAAATGAGGAAAATAAACAAAAACTAAGTCAGGTCAAGGTACTATTTACTGAAAATCATGTAGATTTCCTGTGACGAAATAACTGAGAACCACATAAGTGATTAAAATTAAAATTTTCTGAGAAATCATATCAGGAAATGCTCCGTTCTTACTTGAAGCGTTCAGACAGGGCAGCGTGGGCGTGGCAGGAGGGGAGAACATGGGTTATCATGTTGTTGGTATGTTGGAGTGTGTTCATGCGGTGCGGGTGCCAGGGTGAGTACTGAGATTTTCAGGTGATAGGGGTGGTGCTTTCTACACGTGTCCCCTGATCAGGAACCATTTACAGAAGATGGCAGTGGCGTTCAGGACGGAGTGAAAAGGGAGATTGGAGAAGGGGACCACTGAGGAGTTCTCAGCAGAGTACACGCGCAAGCAGTAAGCAGAGAGTTTGGGCAGAAATCTGGGAGTGAATTTGAAGACCAAGTAGAGTTTTTTATGAGTGATAAGGAAAAAATAGTTTATTATTGATTTATTGATTACCTAGACAGAAAGGCAGTGGAGTTCCCCGGAGACTGAATGGTATTCAAATGTTCCGGAAATAGTGAGCCATGATCCTGTGTCCATGTTCTCTGTAAGAACATGTTAGAAATCTTATTTACTCAATGGATGTAAGTATTCTCTTTGCCTTCTTTTGTGAAAAATAGTTTGAGAGCATGCAGTGACTCACTTTCTGAATGTTCTGTTAGTGGATTTTTGTTGGAGGCCAACTTTCAAGAAGGACGGTGCAGCGAGATGCCAGGTGAGTGAGGGAGAAGTGGGAAAGGGGCCCAGGCGTTGTGGGCCTCCGTAGTCGGCACTGCCGAAGCTGAGGAGTAATCGGTGATCACGTACATTGGAGGACAGCTTTCGGGCTGCGTGTGGAGACTGGGAGCACGGTGACCAAAGGGGGACCAGAGACTGGTTAGAACATCGCTGCTGTAACCAGAGGAGGGTGATTGTGTCTTGGACCAGGATGAGGTTTGGGAGGGTAAGTTGTGAAGTAGGAGATTCAAGATAAAGTAGGCATTGTACCGTCCAAGAAACTAACCCCGATCTTCAGTGAAAATAGTATTTCACTTCACTTCTTGAGTGGTTTTGCTGACAATGTGCGTGTAGCTCTGAGTCCTTCTACTTCATATCCTACTGGACACGAGTTGTATTACTGTTTTCACTAGATTAAAGTTTTCGAAGAAATTGTCAATGGATTCTACATTCTTTTTTGAGGAAAACATTCAGGAGGAGGGTCAGGTGGGAGATGGAGAAGGAAGGTAACGCTTTATCTTTCCACCACCTTTTTTGGGTAATTCACTTGGGTAGACTCCAGGGGCTGCCTCACTTAAGAGATGCTGCGGGCTTTCTTCTTTCCTATTTTTTTTTTCCTTAAAAAACTCTGTGTTAGATCAAAGAAGTCCATATACATTTTGAGTGAGTGAGTATGTTACTTCGTTTTTATCTTGAGATGTGCACTTCAAAATAAAAATTGTCTTAAAGAACTTTGTAAAAGATTAGGATTATAAAGCCATTTATTCTTAATATGTTAAAGTTCTGTTTTTAACTACTGCGATGTGAATAGTTATGGTCTTTAGAAATGTTTTAAGTACACTTTTGAAATAACATCACATGATAAGTTCAGTGCTAGGGATAGTACTTAGAAAAATACTTCAGCTCAGTTTTTAATACTAAAATAATGTTCAGTCTTAATATGTTTACAGATTTAGTGACATTATTTTATTTTGATCAGCCTGTTTAAAATCTCAGCCATAAGGTGGTTCCTATTGGAAAGGCAGGCCAACAAGCATTATCTTAATTTTTAACAGTTATAGCTTTTGAGGCCATAAAGTGATGAACGTGGCTTCCTGTGTAGATGCTGGAGCGTTTGAAAAGAAGGAGAATTTGGGCTCCAGTCAGTTACCTTCCTTGATCTGAGAAACTCCTGTCACTTATTATAGCAATAAAAATGATTGGTCACTTACAGTCTTGTGACATATTTTACCTATGTTGTTCTGGCATCCTGGATGTTTCTATTTTAAATTTTATTTAGGAAAAGGAAATGAAATCAGGAGGTTACTAGAAATAAGTATTTAATAGTCTCATGCGCAAGAGGCAGGTGCTCTGATTTCATTACTCACCCTCAGTTCTCAGACAGAGAATAGCTTGGAAAATGATTCTTTTAATATGAGATTTAGAATTAGGTTACAACTTCTGTTGATGAAGAAAATGTGAGATTCCAAATGGACATTAGACATTTTAGATTAGAAAGAGGAAAGGAAAGTAATGAGTCTATTTCTAAATGAATTTAAAAAGCAATCAGATTTTAGTTCTAGCAGTGCAGAGAAAATAAAATAAAAACTATCGTAGTTTATTTACTAACCAATGAATTGAATTGTCCGCCTTTTATTACAGATATAAAGTAAAGACTATGAAGAGACAATCATTTTGTAGCTATCAGACTTTCAGTAACATATCTCTTGTGGTTTAAATAACAGATAGTTTAAGTGTTTTTCCATTACCTTTGTGTAAATGAAAAATGCATAAAATATTTTAACAAGGCAAAGTAATCCGAGGAGATTGTTATTTTGTGTTACAAATTAGGTTATTTCTGTCATAAAATTAAAGAAAAAAAATCAGCGTTAGGACATTTCAGCTTAATATCATTTACTAGAAGGAACATGTAACAGATTTAATGAGCTAGCAGGTCACCTGAATCCAGCTGTTTCCGACCAGCTTTATGAAACAGAGAATGCAGCTAGCAGTGGGAGGTAAGCATTATTACAAGCTCTCAAGGAGTTACAAAATCGATTTCTGCTTGAATGAATTAATTTAGATTATCAATTTATAACCAGCTACACGAATCCCATCAACTCAACAATTCAGTGAATGATCAGGTTCACCCCTTGTAAGAGCTTCGCAATTAGGGGCCTCTATCAGCTGCAGTTACCGCCTGTCCTGCAGCGCCACTGCCGCAGTTCTGGCCTGAGCATGAGGACAGGGAAGTGTTTGCTGAGGTATAACGCAGAGGGAAAGCACGGCATCTTAAGAAAGAGAGGAAGAAAATACTGTACGTGTGTGAATTGGGGATTTTTTTCCTCGGAACCCTTTGGATCCCATGAAAGGGTAATTTTGAGAATTCCAACCGAATTTTAAAATCACACAATTTGTACTTTGGAACGTTTGGGACTTAACTATTCACTTAAGCCTCATTAAAAAAATGAGGTGACAACCATTTTCTTCTCTCTCAGAACTGTGACAGTTGGAGTCGTAAGCATTTGTTTCAGCATGAAAAACCGGCTTCAGTTTACTCATCTTGCTGTTCCAAGTAACTTTCTTCACCTCTACCTCTGCCTGCCCACCTCTCAAAAAAAAAAAAAAAAAAAAAACACATCATTTTTGCCTACAAGTCGTTTAAGCTCAAAATTTTGGTATCTTATTATTCTGGTTATTCAACCCCTCGCCCAAATTATGTGAGCAATTCGTTTCCTTTGCACATCCAAAATGTTCCCCTTTCCTTCAATGAAGAATTCTTGCTTTCCACCTCATTTCTCCTACCCTGCGCTCTCACAGCTCTGATAGACTGGCTAACTTTCTCCTGCTAACCACTAAAGTAAGTATGTAACTATTAAAATCCTTTAAATTATCAGCTAAAATCACCTGCTCCTGCTGCTGCTGTGTTCCCCCACCTGGGCAACACCAGCGTGGCTGCACCTGCGCTCCTGCTCCAACCTGCTGACCTTGGCCAAGCTCTCTCTAAGGAGCTGGGACCGCTTCTCTAAGGGGCTTCTTAAGCAGTGGTGGCTTCAGACTGGGCATGACTGAAGTCACTCAGCTCTGAAATACCACGATTCTACTGTGGCTTGCCCCCACCGGAGTCCACACCGTCCCCAGCCTGCAAAGCCAGCTCACTTGACATGTTTGCCGTGAAGACTTCATCTTTTCCTAAGACATTTTCCTACCAAATCTTAACTTGACCATATTACTCTGTACTGTTCTCCATTTGTTTCATGCAATCCGAAAACCTTATATATGAGTACATCTCGTGCCGATCGCTGCCACCTTCGTTATCCTGTGTAATCTTTGCCATCCATGTGAGATTTATGAGTTCCCTTCATCTTCAAGGTGAGGAAGCTGGAGGCCAGCTCTCAGTGGGAGCGGCTCATAGCACTGTTATTCCCGCGGTCCCACAGCCCATCTGTGGCAGAGCTGGGATGTGAACACAGGCCTTTAACTTCAGAGTTAAGAATCCTTTTTTTTCTGTGGGATAGTGTTTCTTGTTTGAATTCTCCCAGGACGGGGACAGTCTTACTTCCTTGTCTTTACTTTACCAGCCTAGGTCAGCGAAGGCAAAGCAAAAGTACTAAGTAAAATTACTTTTTAAATTAAATGAAACTTCCCTGTACCGAGACCCTTCCTTCTGTCTTTCAGCCCTGCCTCTGCCTCTTGCTCCTTTCAGTCTGGGAAGATCTCTTGTCCTCCCACTAGAGGACCTTGCTCCGTGAAAATACCTATCTATGTTCCCTTCCAATCCATTTTTCCATGAAATTCTTTCCTCCTTTTTTATACATCATATATATATTTTGTTTTACTATATTCTCTTATGTTTATTTTATTGAATACTCACCTGTACATTTTGAGTTTTGAACCAGGTAAATGTATTGCCTATTCAAAAATAATTAATTTTAAATGGCATAATATAGTCCTAACTCAGAAGATTCTTAAGAGAGTAAGAAGAGAACATGGTTGTAAAGTGCTCTGCAGTTTATAAAGTTATTACAATTGCCGAGGGTGAATGTCATTCAGCTGTCACAGTAGAGTCTGTTGTTACACAGGCTGAAATGATCCTATCAGTCCAGGCACAGTCTCTTTTTCCTACTATTCTTCAAACATCATTGACCTAGTGTGATTTGGACCAACATGATTTTCCTGAAATAAAAGCTGTGCATGTGTCAGAGTTCTCATTAGATAACATTTCCCTTGAGGACAAATACAACATATCGTCGGACGGCTAAAGCAGTAACCATACTAAGCAGTAGCCATTGGGTTTAGGTTCATAAAAGATCCACCCATGTTTACTCTTTCATGATTGCTTCCTTTTTTTCTCTATAAAGTTATCTATTTTATTAAGGCAAATATTATATTCAGTATTAAATTATAATTAATATTTACCTGCCTGCTTTGAGCTCACCGTTATGCTAGAGCATTGTTGAATATAAATAAGTATGAACTAACTGTGCTTCAGCTTGAAAGATGATACATGTGCACAGAAAATGCTTGAAGAATGATTATAATATTCAGAATGAGGACATCAGCACCAAGTTAAGGTGCTCCTAGCCTTTCATATAGTGTAGTACCACATCCTTCCAGATTCTGTCTCCCTACTCTCCCTGCCCCAGTGTGATTTATTAGTCATCACTTCTGGAATTGTCTTTTTGAAGCTCCTAGCTAAAAGTGGGTCATTTCTGTTTAGAGTCATCAGTGCCCATCCAGTGAGGTCCCACCAGACCATCAGCTCCTCAGGGGCAGGAGCCAGACCTTGGTCCTGTTTATCTCTCCAAGCCTAGCAGAGTTCCTAGCACAGAAGGAGAAAGGGGAGGGAGGTGGAAGCGGGTGTTCCTGAATGTGGACTGTAGCTGGCACTAGGAGCTCAGAACAGAAAGGTTGACACGGGCTGAGAGAGGCTCCGTGAAGGCAGAAAGCATGACTTCAGTAAATGTGTCCTAATGTAGAAGGGAATCCCCCAAACATGTGTAATACTCCATTTTCCTTGTCTAAGTTACACCTTGTGCATCTGTCTGCCAGCGTGTTTGCCTGCAGACTAACGTGTGCAAAGGGTTCTGAAGGGGGACTTAGCTTTTACACTACGTGTGTCTGTATTGTCTGAATTATTTTAGTGTTGTGTATTCATGTGTGACCTTTTTTTTTAAGTGAGAGAGAGGGAAAAGTTGACTTTGACTTAAGAAGAAGAGGAAGATTGAGAAGATACGTGGAAGGAATGGGGAATGAATTAAGCAAAAGCTTAGGCAGTTTGTGGTTTCCTGGGAATAATGACGGTGACCATTAGGGTATGGGAAGATCTGGGGGAGTTGTAAATGGGACGTAATGTTATAAATGGGATGCCATGATGTGGTGAAACACTTCCAAGTTGGCCTTGGACTGAGACCTTAAAGTGTTACCGTAAATTGTGAGCCAGAAAGTTACATATTTAATGGATATCTGTTAAAGAGAGAAGAGTTTTGTTTTTCTTTTCTTTAATTATAAACCATTGTTAGACAACAGTTAACAGCCTCTCTGGGCAAAGAGCACAACTTCAGGTCAGGTAGGAATGAAAAGTGCCAGTTGTTAAGGAACTGAGACTAAAGTGCTGTGAGTAATAGAGGCAAAAGGAAGACAGAACGTGTTAAACCGCATGACAGAGTCATTCCTCAAGTTATCTGAAATGCAAAATTTGTATCTCCAACACTGATTGCTTATCAATTCACACATAAACATGAGGAGAGATTCTGTTTTTCTTGACCTTATAATGTAGGGTCACTAGATTTAGCAAATAAAAATACAGGGCAACCAGTTAAATTTGAATTTCAGCTAAACAACAAATAATGCAATATTTGAGACATACTAAAAAATTGTCATTTAGCTGAAATTCAAATTGAACTGGAGTCCTGTATTTATCTGATAACCCTGCTCTAATGCTGTTGCTGCTGCTGACCTGAAGGAACTGTACCTACATTAGTGGCAGTAGCAATAGAGTTTTCAAAATTATGGAAGCATATTTTGTAAAGATGGAGCAGAGAATAGAAACTGAAGTATGGTAGATTGTGTAGTTAGTCAGTGATTAGACCATTAGTTCTCAACTGGGGGTGATTTTGCCCCCCAGGGACATTTGTTGAGACATTTTGGGTTGTCACAACTTGGTGTGTCAGTGGGCTGCTACAGCATCCAGTGGGGAGAGGCCAGGGGTGCTGCCACACCCCCCAAAGGGCACAAGATGGCCCCTGAGCAAGGAGTTATCCAGTGCAGCATGTCAGTAGTGCTGAGGCTGAGAAACCCTGCTCTAGGCTGATGACGAAAGGGAGAGGAACCAGCTGTTGGCTGGCAACCTGTCAGGCTTTGGAGGCAGACATAAAACTGGATTCAGATCCCAACTCCATTCGAGGCTTTGCAAGTCACCTCGCTTTTCTCAAAACTGAAATGGAGATGTTGTTTGCAGGAAGTTTTCAGGATTGAAGGAAATAAATGTTTGCTGTGATGAGCACTCGTTCCACATTTAGCACATGCTAGATCTTGGTCGGAGTGCTGGAGCTCCTATGGTAACGCAAGTAGGTGCAACTCAGAATGAGTATGTGCCTGCGGTGATGCCTCAGCTTGCCCGCGTGAAGGAGAGGGTTCTGTGTGGGGAAGGCCCCGCGCCACCCCAAGGGGAGGGAGGCCTCCCCTGAGCAGGCTGGGGTGGGTGGAGCCGGCCTTGCTTTGCCAGGTGAACGACTGTTCAGATTTGGATTTCCCTCCAGTTTTTCATTTATTAAGGGCTTGTGTGTTAAAAAATGTGGATCTGTTCTTTCTGATGTGTGTTCTTTTGTATAGTTTGACTGTTAAAGCTCCCCATGATTAAAATAATAGAGATTCTTACCACAGATGTAAGGACTTTTTCTAAGGGGAAGCCACTATCAGTACTAGAGTTTCCTTTCCTTCTTTCTTCTTTCTCCCCCTTCCTCTCCTCTCCCGTTTCACCCACCCCCTCACCCACCAGGAGCCCCTCTGCAGTCTTCAGGGCAGCTGTAAATGTTGGTAGGAGGAGATGAGAAGGAAGGAGCCCAGCTTGGTCAAAGTCTGAGTAAGTCACCTCAAACTGTGTGACTTTGGGCCAGAGACCCAAGCCTCCAGGCCTCACACGCTCCCTTCTTTGGAAAGGGACCTGAACCGGCCCTCCTTATCTCACAGGCTGTCGTGCTTATGAGATGCAACAGCAGATGAAAGTGCTTCACAAATAGAAGATGATCTTGTGGCTTTCCCCACTTACTTTCTTCCAGCAGTTTATTGGAAATTCAGGTTAACGTTGACTTCAGCTTCAACATAGCAGTCCATGCTTTGTTCTTAGACTACGAACCTCCAGATTCTTTTTAGTTTTTATCTGAAAGTGGTAGACACAGTACGTTTGTTATGCAACATCAACTCAATACTTTTGAAAAAATACGGCTTCCCTGGCTGAAACATATTCCAATTATTTCAAATAATTATTTTGAAAGCTTGAAGATAGCTCATCATTGTATTGTTCTCGTTGGAGGAGTGACTTCCTGGCATGTGTGTGTGAGTAGTTTTCAGTCTGGTTTCTGGGCTGTGGTTGCGCCCTTCCTACTCGGAAGGTACCTCTGGACTCCGCTTGTATGACAGCTTTGGACGTACACAGAATTTGCTAAATGGCTCTATTGCCCTCTTTCCTTCAAGGAGTCTATTTTTATATTTTTAATGGGTGGGAGTCATTTGCAACACTTGGACAAGTTCTTGTGGCCTTGTAAAGGGTTCTGCATAGTGTTCAGAATTCCTTTCGCAAAGATCCTGGGAAGATGAGAGATGAACTTGTTTAAGGGAACCCCTTCCTTTTCTTTTCCCCTTTCCTGTTATTCTTTGTCACATTTCTGCAGAAAAAAGTTGTATCATTTTGCCCATTTTTTTTAGTATTGAATTTAGGCATTCCAGGAAAACAAATTGAAAACTTATTTTTATACATCAAGACCAGTGAATTTCAGTCACATTCAGGTGATAACATCATATGTTTCTAGCATAACAAGGTAACAAAAGGCTTGACCACTCACTTGAATTGTTCACTCCAAGTACAGATACCGTGTTTTCTGTATTGTGCATTATTTTGTAGAGTCAAATTTGAGTAAAATTCCTGTTAACACTTGAGATGGATGCAGTAATTAAATTTATCCAGTCATCTGACCTCAAGTCAGAATCCTCCAGGCCAGCTGCTCCCTCAATGGGAGTATGGCATTTACACAGCTCCACCTCTGCTGCCCTAGAATACAACTTAGCAAGGCACAGAAGGACAGCACGTGGGACCCTGGGACCTGTGAGAATCCTGGCAGCTGCTTGTCTCCTCACCCCGCAAAGGTGAAGGGAACTGAGAGCAGCCAGGTCCGGAAGCCAACTTCACCAGGATGTATTTCTGTTTGTGCTGAGAAACTAAAGTAAATGCTTGACAGCCCCTTTTTAGTACACTCTGCCCACCCAACACCTCCAAAATGTAGCCGTTGTGTTGTTGGTCTGGCTATTGGTCTCAGGGTCAATTCATGGGCTTCTTGGACTTTCCATGGCTCATGTCATAGCAGCAGTGAAATGGCAGTGATAAAATGCACCTCTTCCTAGAATAAGGGAATTGCTAAGAAATACTTGCTTAGGCTTTTGCTCTATCTGACTAGTTCCTAGGCCTAGGTTAGGATAGGAGACTATAGTTTCGATTGCCCCCAGAGCTGAAAAATAAGAAGACAATTTCCTGTTGCTGTAAATCATCTCACAGGTCGCTCACTATTTTCTCGCATTCTCCCTGAGCACCCTGTGTTGGGGAGAGTGACAAGTCAGAGCGACGATGAAGGGCCTAACTCACTAAAAATAAGCGCTTCCTCGTGAGATAGAGTGATAGCAGCATGCAGAGGGACAGAGCCGAGTTCGCGTGGCCTTCATGAAGCAGATCCCTCACCTTCTGAGAGGTGAGAGTCAAGCCATCGAAATCACCTTTCAGAATGAACATTTCAGTGGGGATGGGTTGTTTTCGTGATTTCCAAGGTTTATCAGCCTTAACTAATACTTTGTTTGCAAAATGAAAGATGAAATACCTTATTTTTGTTTTAGTTCAGCTGTAGTCAACCATTTTTCCAAGCGTATGTTTCTGTTTTACTTTCTGTTGCAAAGTCTCTGAGTGCGGCCCCAAGTGCTTCCCTTACTGCTCCTCGTAGAGGTGGTAAATCGCCTCTTCTCAGCTGCACTGCGCTTGGAGACAGCTTCCGGCAGCGGCTGGGATGGGCAAATGACCTCGGCTCCTGCCGGCCTCTATCAGCGGTGGTCCCCGTTATTGATAGTGGTGGAGATATTGACAGTCTGTGCTTGGAAGGAAAATAGGAGTTTGATATGACATATTGTGTGTCTCAGCAAGACTCATAAATAATTTTGACAAGTTTTTGTATGCATGGGAAAGTCCTTGATTCAGCCTCCCATAAAAATAAACTTCTATTATGGAATGTATTTGTCAAGTGGCTGCTTGATGGATGGAGCTGCGTTTACCCCTTGGCAGTTCGATGAGTTTTAGATGCACAGCTTACCAGAGAGGATTTACGGGCAGTACAGAAATAATTATTCAGTATGAAATGCATAATTCCTGTACCTGAATTTTCATTTTTTATTATATTTTGTTTCTGTTGCATTTCTGGACTCTAAAACAAAAGAACGTGCCTTTTCTTTTTCTAGAGCTATTGTTTGTATGAGGTTTTATGTTGAACAATCTGATTCAGCCCAGACCCTGTTTTAAACTTAACTGGCATATTTTCATTGAATGGTTAATTTTAGTTTTTTTCTTAAAAGACATTTATAAAAAACATTATAAGCTATTTGGAAATTCATTTTTATTAATGAACATAGATTGGACATAGATTGCCTTATTTTTTCTGAGGTTATCACAGCCATTCACTTATTTGAACATAATTGTATATCCACATTTCTATTCCAGAAAACATAATTTTAAATTTAAATTCTTGTCTCCTTAAACTAAAACTTTAAAATCCATCTTTGGTTTTTCTTTATAAATTATACTTAGAATTGCTTTCTCAGCAGTCAGGCACACTCTGGCTCAGTTAGTATCCTGAGTAAGTGGGAACCTTAGACAGGATCAAACCCCCACACGCCTGTGAGGCCACCCTGCTGCTTGCACTGGGTGACTTGCTCCATGATGTCTGGTAGGACAGAACACACCTGTAACTTGAGAATGTATGTTTGAGAAACTAAAGTGAGTGCTGGGTTCATAGGAGTTTTGATTCTTCATTAGAAAATAGTAGTGACTTTTTATAAGAATTTCCACTTGTTGAATCTATTAAAATAGTCTGGGATCCAAGTGGGGAGCTATGGTTTAGACGTTCTCTGAGAGTGGGGTGGCTGACAGGGCCTGGCGCCGTCTTTGACGAGGTGTGTCCAGGCTCCGAGCCGCTGCACTGCTGTTGTTCCTCTGTGTCGCCTCTCGTGTTTCTTAAGAGTGGTTTATTTTCAAAATAACAGCTTTTAGCTTTGTTGATCTCCCTACTATATCTATGTTTTGTGTTTAATAATTGCTGCTCTCATGTTTTATTTCCTTCTACTTTTTTGTTTACTCTTGTTCTCTTTCTGACTTCTCAAGTTGAACACTTAATCACTCCTCTAATTTCTTTTCTTTGCAGGCAAGAATGCTAACAGGCTTGAATTTCCCTCTACGTAATGCCTTAGCTGCACCTTACAAGTTTTAATATCCTAGGATTTTTGAAATCTTTCAGCTCTGAATTTTTTCTGATTTCCATTTTGATTTCTTCAATCTCTTATTTTAAATTGTTCTTGTATTTCCTGATGTTTGTGAGCTTTTAATTTTTCTGCTTGTTAATTTATAATTTAATTGCACTGTGGTCAGAGAATGCAATCTGTATAAGCCAATTCTGTGAAATTTGTGAAAACTTACCTTTTGGTATAGTAGATAGACATTTTTATGAATGTTGCATGTGTCAGATGCTTTGCTATGAGTGAGGGCACATAGAATAAAAGAAACAGCTGCTGCCTTCAAGAAATTCTTAATCTAGTAGAGGTGAAAAATATGTTAGTAGGTAATTATACTACAACACAGGAAGTGCTAGAAGGGGAATTTACATCAAATGCTGCAGCAGTCCACACAGAGGCTCACTGAGCTAGCTGCAGTCAGGATGTGCTGTGGAATGGAGAGCTCGGTTATGAAGGTGTTTTCTAGGTGGAGGAGTACATGGCCTTCTAGACAGGGGAGTAATGAGTAATCATTGCAATGCGTAAGTTCAAAGGGGGAAGTTTAGTGTGGCTGATCAAAGTCCCTATGTTTGGGAGTGGCTGGACATGAGGCTGGAAAGTCGAATTGGGAACAAATTGTGACAGTCAGTGTATGACATGATGAGGGCTTTAGACATGACCTGTGGGCAATGGGGAGCCCATGGAGGTTTTATTGATCACCTCTTTGCAAGTCACTGGAAGGAAATAGCACATATGTATTGAATCCTGCAGTGTTCTAGGCACTGTGCCCCGTGCTGCAAGCACAGCACTAAAAAAGGAGAACTGTCCAACTGTCCATGGGCCTCACAGTCTCTTGGAGGAGAAGGGCCCTTAAACCGTTGTATGAATGACTCTGTTACCACAGTTGTAAAGAGTGAATAATGCTGAGGCCATGGAAGGCTAGAACTGCAACATAACCCAATGTGAGTGGTCAGGAAGAGCTTCCTAGAGGAAGTGACTTTCCACTCATCCTAGAGTAAGAGCTGCTAGGTGACAGCCTGCAGAAGGTGATCCCAGGTACGAACATCCTGTGTACGTTCCTAGTGTCTTAAAATGACTTCCTGGGACACGGATCCAAGAGTCCCAGAACCATTTATTCAAGCACTCTGATAGATTTCACCAGCTTGCCCTCCCCCTTTGTGAAATGCCTCCCCAGCGGTATCTGAGAGCACTCATTTTTTCACAACTCCTCATCATTGTTTTCATACATTATTCATTTCAACATTGTTGCTGATATGTTCAGCAAAAGAGCTCTTATGATTACTAGTGAGATTGAACATTCTGTCATATATTTATTACTCATTTGTATTTTTTACTTTGTGAATTTCTTGTTCATATTTTAACTTTAATGATTTGTTTTTAAGATAAATGTGTATGTGTGATTTCTGGTGTTAATGTCATATCTTTCTACTTCAGGGTTATGGGAACATTTCTACAATATTCTGGTATTTTTGTGCTTTTCCTTTTTATAAATCTAAACCTTTAATCCATTTGGAACATATTTTTATATAAAGTCTGACATAAGGATCTGACTTCATTTTTTCCCCAAATGGTTATTTTCCCATTATATTTATTAAATAAGCTATACTTTCCCTCTGATTTGAAATGCCATCTTTATCTCATGTTCAAGTCCCACATATGTGTTACTTTCTCTCCAGATTCTTTACTCTCTTTCATATGCTTACTTCTCTTCTTTTTTATCAGGGACCCACTCTTCTCCTTACTGCATCTCTGTTCTCTTTTAATGTTAAGACAGATTCCCTTCGTTTCTCTTTTGTTTCATACATTTTTCCAGTTTGTGATCTCTGTAATTTTAAAATTTCCTTTACAGAAACACTATTTCTAACCAGTTACTCAAGTTTTCAGTCCTTCAACTAAGTGTTTTTCCTGTATAGTTAATATTTTTGAGGGAATTGTGTGTAGAATTTTTCAATTATATTTTATTTATATATCATTTTTGTTGGTATATAGAAAAGCTATTTATTTTTGTCTGCTTTTCTTATATCCAGCCACTGTTCCCTGTCCTATTAATTTGGTGCTGATTATTTTACTACTAATAGGTAGTTCCACATGTTGTAATCCACTGGCAGTAAGTAGAAGACAGAGAAATAACCAAACTATAAGGTCTCACGCATAGTCAAATGAGCGAAATAAAATCCTCCAGCTCAAAGGCATCAGCCCTATGTATTCCACCACTTAAGGATGCGTATTTGTTAACAAACTTATTTTTAAATGTAAATGCCTCGGGGAAAATTAATCCACACACCCCCTTTTTCAATGATTCAATTCCTAGTTAAGTGTTGATAACACTGAAATCCTGTTTCTGTTACGGAGGATGAGGGAAGAGAAATAAGGAATTTGTGACCATGGCAAGCTAGAATAATAACTAGCACTTGTTAAACACTTACTATGCTGGGAGCTGTGGTAAGCTTTTCACATAAATAAAACCATTTGATCTTCATAGTAACTCCTGTAAGAGTGTTACTATTCTTGTTTCACAGCTAGGCAAACCCAGACACAGATAGTTTTAAGTAACTTGTTCAAGGTACGAGTGGCAGAGCCTGGATTTGAACCTGTGCACTTTGAGTTCAGAACCCCAGTCTTCAACACTATCCTCCATAGCCAAGGAAGTAGACACGTTGTATTGCAACAATCATGAGGAGATTTTGTTTTGCATTTTTTTATTTCTGAAGTCGGAAATCCCAAATAATTTGTTCTAAATCAGAATTGCATCCTACAGTCAGCAGTATCTTAGACTTGATGAAATAAACACGTCGGTCTTGAATCCTAAAGGTGGGAAAGGTATAACAAAAGACAAAAGGCAGGAAGTGGAAGGAGCCTGTACAAGGGATGTTGCGCAGGCCTTGATGTTTTGCTTGGGGCCTTTGCACCAGCCTTTATGCCCTGAAAGGCACTGTAGGTGTCATCAGTTTCTTCCTTAAAACTTAGTTAAGGGGCCGGCTCCGTGGCCGAGTGGTTAAGTTCGTGCGCTCCGCTTCAGTGGCCCAGGTTTCGCTAGTTTGGATCCTGGGCGCAGACATGGCACTGATCATCAGGCCACATTGAGGCAGCATCCCACATGTCACAACTAGAAGGACCCACCACTAAAAATATACAGCTATGTACCAGGGGACTTTGGGGAGAAAAAGGAAAAATAAAATCTTAAAAAAAAAAAAAGCTTAGTTTAAAGAACTCCTGGTACACACCACAGCACAATCAGACACTGCTGAGCGAACGAGACGGCGCCCAGAACACTAAGTACCGTGGCCGTCAATTTACATGAAATTCTAGAACAGGCACAACTGATCTGAGGTTTTAAAAACAAAGTCAAAACAATGGTTGCCTCTGGGTGGGGAAGCCAGGATGGGGAGCAGCAACACATGGCACTTCCTGCAGTGGGAGGAGGTTGTGCACAGTGACAGAGCATGGCTTACGTGCATGTATCCACTTGTCAAAGTTGTGCAGTTAAGATTTGCACACTTCCATGGATGTAAATTTCACCTGAGAAAACTGTAAAAAGAAAGTAATTGAGTGGAGTTCAGGGGAGGATGGAAGAAGATTGGAACGTTGATAATTGTGGAAATTGGGTGATATGTTTATTATATTATTTGTTTACTTTATGTATCTTTGAAATTTTTTTATAGTAAAAATTTTTTAATAAAGATAGTAGGACTAGTTTGTAGGGCTGCGTATCCCCACTCCCCTGGGTGAACTGGGCACCAGCATCAGGGCTCACCCATTCCATTCCGTCCACTTCCCCCTGGCTCTGTGTTCTAATCCCTGTGAGGATGAAGGAAGAAGAAAATGAGGGAAGCCGATCTTGAAGCAGGATGCCAAGGGATTTCATAAACTTAGATTTGTGAAGAGAGGGATCTGTGTGTGGAGAAAGGCATGAGTGACAAGGCCCAGTTAACATGAACAAACCGTTACTGTTGACTGAAGCGCTGAGGTACTAGCGTCCGGGATCAAGCCTTTCACATACTTGTAGATTCACGCTGCCCTCAGAGCCCTTCCTCGGGCCGCCATCCTGGGGTGCTGATGTGTGCTTCCTAGTCAGGGGGTCCCCAGGTGTCCTCTCCTGAGAGCTGCCTATCCGGTTACCAAGCCCGGTGATCTCCAGCCCCCTCGCCTCCACTGCTGCTGTGTCGTGGAGCAGCTCACTCAGAGGTGGCCAGACCCACCCACACGTTATTCGCCTGGAGCCTGAACCCCAGTGGCCTCACCCCTGCTAGGAAGGGGCTTGCTTTTATGAAGACCTGAGACTGAAAAACAGTTAAGTGGATTTGGGAGTGAAACTAGATGACACGAAAGTGAAATGCCAAACTGCTTATTCAGCTGGATTCTAAAAAGTGATGTAAGTTTTATTACTTGCAAATAGCTTATTTCTGGAGACACATGGGAATTTGGAGAGTTACCCGTGGGGGAGTACTGGGGCAGTGACCAGGACTGTGAGCAAACCTGCAGACCAAAGGTCCCTCCCTAAGGAGGGGACCCCGTCCCCCGTACTTTGTTTGCTTGGGTCCACACAGCCTAATGGTGTGGTGAAAACTTTACTCTCTCAGTGGGAGAAAGGCCCTCAGTGAAACGGAGACAGCAGGATGAGGAGCCATTGGGTCAGGAGGGCTTTCTGAAGGATCCCTATCTGAACTGGGCCCTTGGGCCGGAGCCCTTAGCTGGGAATCAGCAGGAAGAGCACGGGAGGGAGGGGCGGCGCTGTCACAAGGAGGCACACTTGCTGGGACGCGGTGTCTCTTTTGGGGTATGGCAGGAGGTGAAATGGAATAGCTTTGAGGGGACAAGATTTTTGCCTGCCTGAGATTTTTAAGCCAGGAAAGGATGACAAGAAGGTAAATGTGATTAAAGTAATCGATTGATAAAAGCAGTCTTCTGTGATCTCACTTCCAAATTATTTGAACTAATTAATCCTTTGACTCAAAGTTATAATTCAGGCCCTTTTGCTACCAAACACTTAGATAGAGCCTTACATGTGTTTTTCACTCCTTTCTAATTTAAATTTATAAATTAGCCTTAATCTACAGCTGAGGAGTTAGTCTAGCAAACTGATATAAAAGTTCAGTAAAACTGGGGCTGGCCCAGTGTTATAATGGTTAAGTTCATGCACTCCACTTCGGTAGCCCAGGGTTCGCTGGTTTGGATCCCAGGTGCGGACCTAAGCAGAGCTTGTAAAGCCATACTGTGGCAGGCATCCCACATGTAAAATAGAGGAAGATGGGCGCAAATGTTAGCGCAGGGCCAGTCTTTTTTTTTTTTTTTTTTTAGGAAGATTAGCCCTAAGATAACCTCTGCTGCTAATCCTCCTCTTTTTGCTGAGGAAGACTGGCTCTGAGCTAACATCCATTCCCATCTTCCTCTATCTTATATGTGGGACACCTGCCACAGCATGGCTTGCCAAACGGTGGCATGCCTGCACCCGGGATCCGACTGGCAAACCCCAGGCCGCCGAAGTGGAACATGCGCACTTAACCACTCTGCCACTGGGCCAGCCCCGTGGCCAGTCTTTCTCAGCAAAAAAAAGGATTGGTGGCAGATGTTAGCTCAGGGCTAATCTTCCTCAAAAAAAAAAGTTAAAAATTAAAAACATAGTGGAAATCTCAAACAAACATTGGCTTAGAATAGACCACATTATCTTAGGTCACGTTATGACAGTGTTTCTTAGACCCCTGCAGAGGCTCACAGTCATTGCGATAGCCCAGTTCTGATCGTGGGTTTGCAGGTAGAGGACGAGAACCACCATCTAACTTCCAGGGATCCCCAGCCGCTTCTCTGCTCCCTGCCCAGAAGACTTGCTGAGCGAGAGGCCAGCACGTGATGGCCACAGGGCCCTCCATGAGCGGCAGGGAGGTGTGCAGGGTTTGGGAGGTCTGCACAGGTGGTGCAAAATGTGCAGAGATCGTGTGGCTGTTAGAGGAACAGGCGAGATGGAGAACTCACTGCAGACCTGTGTGCACAACTCAAAAGGGCCAAGCCTTCAATGGGTCCTGCGGCACCAAATGGTAAATGGGTCGCTGTGCGTGATTTTCCACCACTTCCAGTGCCGGATGCTCATAGAGGTGGAAACTTTGTTCCCATAATGTTTACTACATTTGTTTAGTCAGAAACATTTATTTTTCATATCACAGCAACATACACAATTGCCTGTGGTGAATCTGGCACGCTGAAAATCTGAGTCTCCCAGGAAATCAGCAGCACTGGTTTGAACACAGCTGTATTTGCACGTGTTGTAGACTCCCAGACACTCCTCCTGTGCAGCCGTGGCGGGCCCAGAGGGAACAACTCCTGCCACTCTTGTTTTAGCTGAGGACTGGGGAGCACTTTCAGCTGCGTACATCTCTCCCCTATGTGTTGGGCTAATAGAGGTTTTACATGCCTCCTATTTACGGGTCCATCTGTATGAATATTTTCCTTAAGGAAAAGCACACATTTGGATAGCAAACAAGTCTTACATCTGTAAAACACTGCTCTTTCATACTAGCAAAGCATGGTCCCTTGTCACGTACAGTCAGATCTTCATAAAAATGACAGAGCACTCCGCATCCCCAGGTGGCCCAAAGGAAGCTGTGCTGTCTCCATGTCAGGCTGTGAGGAGAAAACTAGGTGAGAATTAAGCACCTAGAAAACCTGTGTGGAATTAGTGGGTTAAAATCTGAGTCTTATTTATTGTCACTCTTGGAGTGTGTTTAGTTTTTGTTTTCTTCATTAGATGTTTTAAATTTACCAAATAGTTGACTTGTAACAAGTGAAACAACACAAACGAAAATAAAGAAAAAGATCCTTTCCTCACGCACCACAAACCACTTTTGACAGCTCGGTGCGCACCGTGCCTGCCTCCATGGATAAAAAGCCTGGGTCCTTGATGAATGCTTTGGAAAGGGATGGGAATAATACTTTACTCATAATTCTGTGCTTTGCTTTTTTCCTCCAGATCAATAGATATAGACCTAATTATTCCTCTGAATAAGTGCACAACAAATAATAGTGTGGGCAAACCAGTTTATTCAACCTCTCCCTTGTTTGTGGATATTTGGGTTGTTTCTCTTCTTCGCCACTACAGACAATACTGTATTAAATATTATTGCACGTGAAAAAAATCTTTGCTTACAATGTGAATCCAAGTGATAGAGAAAAATAGGTAGAAGAGGATATTTCTCCGTTTAGGTATTTTTTCTAAAGTCAGAAGATATTTGTCACAGTATTTCATGAATTTTTGTTGGATGATTGTGGTTTTTTTACCTCAGTATTTTTAAATGTCAAATACAATCTACTTAAATGGTACCATTTTTATAAACTGAATGTATCTTAAATTTGCATCATAATTCTACTTTGAAAAGGCTTATAAGAGAAAATTATAAATTATAGGGCAAATCTGGTATATTATATTTATTTGAAATACTTTCCAAATAAATTTTGCCCAATGACAAACTGACTTTTCCAGTGAGCATTTGGGAAGATTTTTTTAAGAGCCAAGAAAAATTTATATAAATATTCATTGAGAATAGTGGAATTTAAATTCGTATTTTGTGTTTAAATGTTTATGTGATGTATTAAAACCCTTTTTTAAACCTTTTAAAGCAAGTTTCCACCTGGTTATTGATATATTTAAGTGTTAAAGTAAATCGATGGCACTGGCGCTCTGTGACAGTTGTTTGATGTGACAGCCGAGCTCTCCCGTTGTCGGGTGTGTCATCAGTGCTCTGTTCTGGAGTCTCTGGGCACGTGTGCTGGAGTCCGTTTCCAGACACTTTGTGGATTAGCTGAAGGGAACATCGCTGCGCTTTAGAGCATCATGGGAACACGCCGGGTGAGATAGCGGGCTCTAGGATCCAGGGGGTGCTGCTTACATGATTACGACCATCGTCACCCGCAACATTCTGTTTTCCAGTTTTGCTACACTTTGCAGAGGGCTCATAGCAGTGACTTAAGTGAAAGTATTTCTTCCAAATTGTTGCAAACCTGCATTAGGCTGTTAGTAATAGGCAGGTGAGAAGAGACCTCCCCCCATGGTCTGACTGAGAGCGCATCTTGGTAGGATTTGTTCTAAAAACCTGCATTCGAACGAGGATGAAGGAAAAAAGGCTTAACTTTGTTGTGAATTTGCTGTTTTGTAAATTCAGTTTGTTATAGAACTGTTAACCTAATTTCATAATAGAAAAAGGGAGATATAAATACCTCATTTCATGAGTGGCTTATTATGTTCATTAAAATAAACCCTGTTTTCCCTTCAAATGCATGCTAGATTCAGCTGCTAGCTCCATGGAGAAGTTTTTTTCAAATTAACCTAGTATCTCTAATGACAGAGGAGTTCATTTTTTTAATGGCTGCTCAGAGCTTCGGCACGCAGCCTGTGTCACTGTGGTAGTTGACAAGGCACCTGATTCTCCAAGGGGGAAACGGGGGCCATGCCTGGTGCCCAAAGAGTTGGAAACTTTTGTCCCTAATGTTTGCTGTGTTTATTTAGCCCATAATTGAATACACAGTCATTGTGCTGTGCTGCTGATTGCCTACGTGGGAGTCAGGATGCATATTTAATGCCTGATTTAAAAAGAAAAATAGACGCAGTGACATGTGGGCAATTTTAGGAAAGTGTGTAAATTCAAGTAAAGGTTTGGGAGAAACTCGTTTTTCTCCTTCCTGGTGTAGATGTGCCGTCTCACAGCAGGAATTGTTGGAGATCCACGTTTAAGTGATGAGTAGCTGTTTTTTTCCTTTGCACTTTTAATGACAAATTCAAATGGCAGCAGAGAAAAGAATCGCTCCTTCCTTTGGAGCATACCCCTTCTTTTCCTCCTTTATCCCTCTCTAATAAAATATCCCCGGGGCCAGCCCCGTGGCCGAGTGGTTAAGTCCAAGCACTCCACTGCAGGCGGCCCAGTGTTTCGTTGGTTCAAATCCTGGGCGCGGACATGGCACTGCCCGTCGAGCCACACTGAGGCGGCGTCCCACATGCCACAACTAGAAGGACCCACAACTAAGAATATACTACTATGTACCAGGGGGCTTTGGGGAGATAAAGGAAAACAATAAAAAAAATTTTTTAAATCTTAAAAAAAAAAAATCCCCTAAAAGTCTTTGTCTAAAAGAGAAAAACATGTGGCTTAGTTACTAGAGGAAAGAAAGCCAGCAGAAATGTTCTCTGGATTTTTGCCCATGAAGCAAGGTGAAAACAGAAGCATTCACAAATTTAGTGAAATGTGTGTTAATTGGGGAGGACTGGGTATGCTGGTTTAAGGGAGCATAATTTATCCCATCAAAGTAGAGAGGCAGAAAGTTCAGGGGACCAGCCACCAGCCTGTGCTCAGGCTCTTTGCAGGACCACCATGGGACCCTACGAAGATCTGATAAAACTTCTTCTAAAGTGCATATACTTCCTAAAAATAGAGTAAGCAAGGGTACTCTTTGCCTTATACTTTTGTCTGCATGTTTTCTTGACTTTTGCCTTTTAGAATTACGGACAAATGACTTCCAGAATGTTAAACAGGCCCATTTAGGCTCAGTACGTCAGTGTATGGAGCACTGTTTCTGTTTAGCTCAAATTCATGAGGAAGATTTGTTCAGTACTCAACATTTCTGTTGCCAAAAGACTTCAGATTACAGGTCAAGTCCTATAGAAGCTTTTATATTTTCTAAGAGCAAGCCTTGAACTGTATGTAACTGCTCCCAGATGAGCAGTGGCGCTTGTTTGGGTTGCTGGTCCTGGCTGAGTTACTACGTAGGCGAGAGGGAGCAAAGCAAGTTTAGACTAATCACTGTGTTCACCCAGTTTTGCCTCTTCTTCAGGTTTTTAGTTTCACCTTTTCTGAAGAAAGTAGGTAAAGTTTTTAGTTTGGGATTCAGGGGTATTAAGAAATGAAAACTTGCATGTGTCAGTCGAGTACCGGGTCACCAGTGTGACTTGTATGGGGTTTGGTGCTCCAGATGCATATAACCTTTTAGTGTTGCTTCCATGCTAAGACCATCCTGTGTCCTTTTCTCAGCTTCTAGCTGACGCTAAATGACTCCATTCTAATTTCTTCCAACCTGAGTCATGTCTGCTACCTTCTTGAAGGTCAAGCCATTTCCTCCTTTCTTTTTTGTCCTTTTATCTTCCTCCAAGTAACTCTGAGTTTGCTTTTAATAAAGATGCACACAACTACACATTCTTAACAAAATCAGAGCTTTTCATTCCACATGATTCCTCTAATCTTGCCACTTATCCTCTTGAATGGTCAGTTTCTTATTTCTTCTGACCATTTTTAAACCACCAACCAAAATAAAATATGTGATAAATGAAGTGTTGAGGATAAGGGACATGAGTTACTTTGTCTCCATTAATCTTTTCATTGACATTGCAAGTACTTTCACTTGTTTTTTATAATCCAAGCTGAAAGTAAAACTTGAAATTAATTTATTCTTATTGCTATTTTTTCTTCCTTTGAAACATGTAAGAATTGAATAGGACTGTGCAGATGAATAGAAAGTCAGTTTATGGGTGCTATGCTCCAACAGAAGTAGCTATTCCACACCAATGAGTTGGAAATTTCATAGTAATTTAAGAAACATACATCCTTTTCCCTTGCTTTCAGGAACTGAAACAAACATTCTACAGTGGAAGTTGACAGAGCCTGAATAGATTAACTGTTTTAATTGAAGCAGCAGATTATATATTTCTTTTCCCTATGTATTCTATAAGCAAGCTGATTTGGGAGAGAATACTAGTGTTTGCCTTTTGCCGTTACTGTTATTCAGAATAATGTGAAAGGGATGTAACTTCTAGAATATTTCTGTGTGATCTGAAGAAATATTAAAGAATAGGCTTTTTAAAGACGAAATATAAGGCAATAAATATTTTAGCTGAAAAATCAATAACAAAATGGAGGTAACAGTTATTAGTAATTTAATTAAATCTGTATCATGTGTAAAATTACCCTCAGCAACCAAGGTATAGATGCTTATACTTATTGAAATGTAACACTCATATACCATTTGAAAACAAGATGACACATAACAAGCAATAAAAAAATGAAATATTTCAAGATCTCCAGTCTATTTCTGAATAAATGAGAATGTGCTCCAGTACAGGGAGAGGAAACAACTTAGAGTTGTCCAAAGAATTATATGAAGATAGTGGAGAGTTTATATGTATTTTCTTTATTGATCATTCACAGAACTTCAGGCTTTGCAGCTAGATTGACAGCTGAGTTATTTGCCCATCCCTAGTGACTGACAACAGGTAATGGAAAGGCTTTTACTATGATATAACAGCACAGAATATTTCCTAATTTACTACTATAGTTCTCATCAAAAGTACCCTGGCAAAAAACACTAGATTTATCACTTCAATTACTGGAATTTCACATTTGGTTTAAGGAGACATGTTTCTATAATGTGACAGGCTTTACAGATCTTGAACTTCTTCAGACGTTGTGGCTATCAGGGTAATCGGAGAGAGAGATAAATGACAGCAATTGTTCTAGTTTTCTAACTTTTAATGGTGTCTACTGGCAAGAAATAAAACAGACCATAAACTGATAGTCTTGGTATGTGTATTTTACGAAGTTTTTTTATCAGCTTAAAAAAAAATTTTAGGGGCTGGCCCCGTGGCCGAGTGGTTAAGTTCGCGCGCTCCGCTGCAGGCAGCCCAGTGTTTCGTTGGTTCGAATCCTGGGCGCGGACATGGCACTGCTCATCAAGCCACGCTGAGGCAGCGTCCCACATGCCACAACTAGAAGGACCCACAACGAAGAATATACAACTATGTACCGGAGGGCTTTGGGGAGAAAAAGGAAAAAATAAAATCTTAAAAGAAAAAAAAAATTTTTAACAATCTGAAAATGGACAGGAATTACATTTTAACCATCATAATATTATAATTATAAATAGATTTCTTTGGTGTTATGATTATAAGTAGTGCCAGAAATCCCGTATAAGGACAAATATCAGAAGCCACGTGTTTATGAACGTGAAGTGCTGAATGTTCATGTGCTTCAGCATGGGGAGCTGAAGCTCCACACTGGGAGTCAGCATTTTATCTTTTCCTGGCTCAATCACTTGATACCTGGAATCTTGGTTTTCTCATTTCCTTATGGGATGAATTTCTAACTTCTTAAAATTAGTTACTTAAATACGTGGTAACAATTACGTGTTATTTTTAACTCACTTGAAGCACTATGTAGTTTCCACTTATTTCGGAATTAGCATCTTCACAATTTTTACTACTACTTTTGTTATTAACACCACTCCTGCCGCTTACTGAGCTTGTTATAGGGGACGTTCCGGATGCAAGATAGCACTATATTCGTGCCGTGTTGAACTGAACTACCCTGACTCTCACTCATATTTGGAATGATTTTTCTTACATGGCAGGTGAGGGTTAATGGCATGGTAAAATTAATAGTGTTGTGCTATATTAATTTTCAACCTGTCCCACCAAAGATAAGGAATTTAGGATAAGGATATTTGTAATAATTAAGGTTCAATCAAGTCTGTTGCACTTGTGAGTAATTTTTATCCTATGAGTTTTCTCTTGGTCCGCTTATAATAAAATTACATTTTTGTCTTCTGTTTCTGATTTTCCACCTTAGAATGACATCAACTTTATTTCATCCTAGTACCTTTCATCTATTGCTACTACCGTTAATACCTGAGTGTTTTCTCAAAGCATGTCGGAGTAGTTGAAGATGGAGAAGCAGGAGCGTTGGTAGCCATTGTTCTCACAATTACCCTGAAGGCCAGGTAGCAGGATTTTATTTTAGCTTACCCGCTAGCTCACCAGGTCCCGGGCCAAGGAGCCCTCTCTGACATTTTTACCACCTGGAGACTTAGGGAACTCAGAAGTAATCCTGATGTAAAACTGAGTGGTAGCAGGAATCCATTCATTCATTTTTTTCCTTCCATGGGAATTTATTGAGCATCTGCTATGTTATAGTTTTGTCTGAGATCATGGTAAAATAGTATGTGAATAATTTCCTATTACTATTACTAATTGAAGCAAACAATAACAAGCATTTGTAAAGGACTTTGCAGTTCACAGAGTGCTTTTCAGTTACAGTTCTCAATTAAGTGGAGATTCACCCGGATCTTCTGTGCCTGCTGGATAGAAGGACACTTTGTGACCTTTCAGGAGGTTAATTGTCAGTTTTTAAGGGTTCATAATTCGTGTACTATGTGTCAGCTTAAGGAAAGTTTGACAGATCTTTTCCAATTTCCCCTTACCCTGCTTTGTAGAAGGATTGGAGATCTACTTATTTTAGGGAGGGAAACACAAGATGATAGGGCCGAAGTTTTCCATATTTGGATATGGACTAACCAAGATGCCAGTGCGATTCAGCGGCTCCCCACTTTATGCCATTGCTCAAGGTGATTAGAGGTGATTGGTGAAATCTGGCTGGTGCATAATATTTGATTTTTGAAGAGCTGATCAGCTCCCCATCCAGACTGTCAGCAAATCCTCGTGGCTCACCTTCAACATGTATCTGAAAGCGCGTCGCTTTTCTCTCCTGCTGTTCACTGCTCCAAGTGACCATGAGCCCTCATGAGTAGCCATCCCCATTGCTCCTCCCGCCTCTGCCCTTGTCTGCCCTCACAGTTCTCAGTATGGCAGCCAGCATAACCCTGCTGAAGCAGTGCTGTGCAGGCTTCTGTGACGAAGGAAATGTTCTTTCTGCACTGTCGGTAGTAGCCATTCGCTACTAACTACTGAGCTCATGAAATGGGGCTAGTGCAACCAAGGACCTGAATTTTCAATTTCATTTTAATAAATTTAATTTAATTTAAAATAGCTACAAGTGGCTAGTGGCTATCATATTGGACAGTGCAGTTCTGATTCGTAAGTCAGTTCATATTCCTTTTCTGCTTAGAACCCTCCAGGGCTTACCTTTTCACTCACAATAAAAGCGAAGGTTTTCACAATACATAATGTGGCTCCTGAGCTTCATCTCCTCCTGTCTTCCTCTTGACCACTCTGTTCCAGTTACACTGACCTCCTTCCTATTCCTTAGACATATCAGGCATGTTCCGACCTCAGGACCTTTGCACTTACTGTTCCTCCTGTAAATAGCCATATTGTCTGCCCCCGCCCCTATTTCCAATCTTTGCTGAACGTCAGCTTTTCATCAAGGCCTTTTCTGACTGCCCTATTGAAAACTTCAGCCCTCCCTTTCCCCTGCATCCCCAGCATGTTCTGGGTGAAGCCATTCCTCAAAGGGATTCATCAGATTGGTGCATAATCTGAGTGCCTGTCCAGGCTGTCAGCAAATGCTCTTGGCTAATGTTGAAAACAGATCTGAAACCATCTGAAGCACTTTTTGTTTTACTCATTCATTTAATTTGTACTTTTTCCTCTTCTCCTAGAGTAGAAGCTCCATAGGGATAAGGTTGTTCACTGCTGCATCCCCAGATCTCAGAAAAGGATCTGGCACGTGTTTATAGAATTTTGGTGATTAGATGAACAGATAAATATATAGCATTATGAATAATCTCGCAAAAGGTCCACTAAGCAAAGTGCAAAAAGAATAGCATTAACTTTATGATCAGGTGTCCATAGAAAACGTATGGATCTTGTAATTAGCTTTAAAGGAAATTTCAGTAAATTTACAAAACTAGGAATTACCAAGTCTTATTCCCTGATTGCAATATGATAAACAATAAAAATGTAATCAGGAGAAAAGCCCAATCACCTGTGAATGCAGTCATGCACCACGTTTCAGTCAGTGATGCACCTCACATATGGCAGGGGTCCCATAGATTAGTGCCACACAGCCTGGGTGTGCAGTGGGCTGGACCATCCAGGTGTGTGCAAGTGCACTTTGGTGTTCAGGCAGTGATGAAATCATCTAACGAAGCCTCTCTCTGAATGTGCTCCTGGAGTTAAGTGACGCACGACTGTATTAAAATACTTTCCTATATAATAGGGAGAAAAAACAAGTAAACTAAGAATACAGTTGCAGACTATTTAAAAAGTAATAAAAAATGAAATGTTGTATTAGAACCTTTAGAAGTAGACTGAAGTTGACCTCAGAAATAAATGCGCAGTCTTAAATGCTTTTATAAATGAGAAAGAAAGGTGTAAAAGTAAAGTGAACTATTTAGAACACTCTAAAAATGTCCTAACAAAAAATAGTGAGTTATACATGATTGAGTAAAAGCAGTAATAAGTGACCTAGAAAACAGAAAAACAAAAATTAGTAAATCCAAAATAATTTGGGTAGAAATTAGGCAAACCTGACCAATCAAGAAAAAATTTGTAATGAAAAATTTATTATAACAATTGATAAAAAGCCAATACTTTAAAGAAAGTAAGCTATAAAATAATGTAAGGTTGACAAATTTTGAAAATTTCAATAAATGGTACAAGAATAACTTGAAACCTTTTTTCTTTTTTTAGTGTTCCAGAATGTTTTATGACATGGGATTTGTAGGTTTTGCAAGTTTGAAAACTCTGAGTGAGGTTTTGAGCCTGCAGCTTTGTACAGCACACTCAGGTGTGATCGTTCTTGAGCAGTCTCCATCCCTTCTCAGCTCCCAGCCTCACAGCCCTCCCCTGGAGTGGCGACATGAAAGTGCTCAGTAAAGCACTGTAAATACAATAATGCGTTCACACACATCTGAAAGTCTGTGAGGGGCCGGCCCCGTGGCCAAGTGGTTGAGTTCGCGCACCCTACTTTGGCGGCCCAGGGTTTCACCAGTTTGGATCCATGGCGCGGACCTAGCACTGCTCTTCAAGCCATGCTGAGGCCGCATCCCACATGCCACAACTAGAAGGACCCACAACTAAAAATACGCAACTATGTACCGAGGGGCTTTGGGAAGAAGAAGGAAAAATAAAAATCTTTATTAAAAAAATAAAGTCTAGAGAGTATTAGAAAATCTCTCAATTACAACAGGAGATTAAATTAGAAAATCAAATGATTATCTCAAGGATGCCAAAAGAGGCATTTGAGGTAAAACAATTTTCTAGTGAATAAAAACTGAACAAAATGAATAGATTATGTTTGTATACTTTCCTTGTCCTACAAAAAAAATTGAGGTGGTTTACACAAAATATGTAAATACTACAGAATACGTAAAATACAATAATATAAAATAAAGGTAACATTTTTCTAAAGATAAGGAACTCAGCCAGGGATGAGAAAATGACTTCCTTTACTTAGTGTAAACTGCCAACATCACTCAAAACCGTATGGTGTCAAACATTCCCCTTGAAACCAAGAGCAAAACAAGATTGCATGTGACTGCCATTGTTGTTTTAAGGCACTTCTGGCTAATAAAAAATAAAATTAGGGGCCAGCCCAGTGGCACAGCGGTTAAGTTCGCACGTTCCTCTTCAGCAGCCTGGGATGCACTGGTTTGGATCCTGGGTGTGGACCTATGCACCGCTTGTCAAGCCATGCTGTGGCAGGCGTACCACATATCAAGTAGAGGAAGATGGGCACGGATAGTAGCTCAGGGCCAGTCTTCCTCAAAAAAAGAAAATAAGAAATAAAACAATAAATTAAAACCAAAGTAAGTATGTATAGCTATCAGAAAGAGGAAACTTATCATTATTTTCCTCATAAATTATTATATGCCTAGAAAGTTCTGTGAGAATTTTAGAACTGTGAATTAATAGCTCAGTAAAATGGCTGTATACAAGATTAATATACAAAAATGAAGAACTTTCCTATATTGTAGCTATAACCAATTAGGAAAACACTAGAGGAATAATCCCATTCACAATTCTAACAACAACAACAAAACAATAGAGAGCATTGTCCGTGCCCACTTAATAAAGTTAGTTTTTATATTTGAAAAGCAAACTGTTACTGCTAAGTATAGAAGATGAATTGAAACGTTCAGTGTTTCACCGTGGGAAGACAACAGTTCTTCCTAATCTAATTTAGAGCTGTAATGCTAATAAACCCTGAGCAGAGGAATTAAAGTTGTAAGATATGCAGACAAAGTTACAGCAATGAAAACAACGTGCCACGGCTGGAGGAGAGCACGCCCTGTGTCCTGGACACTGAGCCAGGGGCTCTACATTTTCCACGTCATTTAATCCTCACGCCAGCCATCAGAGGTGGAAACTATCCCCTTTTGAGATGAGAAAACTGGGCCTTGTCTAAGGTCTAGTAAATGGCAAAACCAAGATTCAAAGCTAAGTACATCTGATTTCAAAGCTCTAAGAAAGCAGGAAATCAGATAGATAAGTCAAAAGCAGAGTCTATTATATGTAGTCAATAAATATGTATTTGTACGTGTGTGTATATATGCACACACATTCTTAAAGGGGATTTGCAAATCAATATAGAAGGGGTATATTATTTAATATTTAATAAATTGTGTGAGACTTACCAGGATGGCCAATAATTTAGAGTTTTATTGGACACAGTTCACAAAGATGTTGATGCACTAAAGAGCTAAGTATAAAAATAAAATCCTAAAAGTTCATACAGAAATAGAATTGAACAGGTACCAATATCCCAATAAGAAAGCTTTCCCAGAATTTTGACAAATGAAAGAAATAACAAAGGAACAGATTCATAGATTTAGTTATATGATAAACTAAATTTTGTATGTCCAAAGTTCCCAAAATAAAAAGGCAACTGGAAGACTGAGAAAATATCTTTTCATCAAATAACACATTAAAGTTTTATATGTTTTTATATAAAGAGCTCATGTAAATCAATAGGCAAAACACTGCAAATTCAATAAATAGATAAGTAAAAAAGATGACAGATCAATCATAAAATAGAAAATGGAACTTATAAACAAGCATCAGGAAAGGTGTTCACCATCACTAGTAATTAAACAAATGCTAACTTCTTCTTTAAAAGAAAACAGCAATTATATACCTTTATCTATCAAATTAGGAAGAGAAAAACAGACATTTTGGTTTACTGTGCATCTACTGCAGGTAATAGTTTTAATTGGTTCCAGTTTTTTGAAAAATAACTTGACAGTATGAAACAAGTACCTTAAAATAGTTCTTATCCTTTGATGTAAGGAAGGGGCAGGGGGAGAAATATCTCAACAGTGCTGTTTTATTAAAAGTGGACTAAATGTCCTGGGTTGGGGAAAGGATACGTAAAGCTCCCGCAGTCACTCTGGACGTCCTTCAGCTGTAATCGGCTGTGGCATAGTGGTTTGGAGCACTGCTCAGGACTCAGACCATGGCTTACACTCTGCATGTGTCAGTTCGTAGCTCCATGGCCTAGGGCAACAGCCTAACCTCTCTAAACTTGAATTTACTCGTCTGTCACATGGGAGTGATACTAGAATGTACCACCTAAGAGTCTATGAATAAAATAAGACGTGAAAGTTACAACTTAGTGTATGTCATATAATAAGCCTTGAATTATTATTAGTTTGCTATCGTTAATTATAATTAATAGGTATTAATTATGATCAACTGATATTAATTATATTCTTAACTAGAATTAGTAACACTATATAACATTATATAGCTAATAACGTATCATATATAAATATAATTAATAATTAGTGGTGGCAAATTTTAATAACCCCTTTTCTAAGTAATTGAGGGAGTAAAGCAGCCAAGAAATCGCCTGGGTTCTTGGGGTCCATTTCATCAGAGCGGCCTCTGACATGAACTGCTGACGGCTGACCACTTGCTCCTGCCTGGGCTCCTTCCTCCCAGAGCAACCGAAGTCGCCTTTCTCCAGTTAATATCACATGGGGTTTGAGAGCTTTCTGCGATGGGGGAGACTCCCAGGAGCTCAGGTCGAAGGAATCCTAGTTGTGGAGTATTGTCAGCTCCTCTGGCTATCTGAGCTCCTATTTAATGCAAGTATTGGTGGAATATAGTACTTTATCTAATCAATTTCCACATTAAATAGAACCTACTTTCAAATGGGAAACTCTTTCTAGGGTTATCTCAGTTAGCTCATTTTATGTACTACAGTTGCAGCTGGAATAGTTCAGAATTAGTTATAATTGTAATACACTGATTTTTGTTGGTTGGTTGTGGTCAGTCTGCAGCATACATTGAGCACCTTCTGTTTGGAAAGCACTATGCTGAATTATTGAGCCAGTTTGGTTTCGGAGGTCTGGGTTTGGGGAAGAAAAAGAAAAGCAAAAAGGCAGGGAGTCGAGGGGAGTAAGAATCTCAAAGCTTCCCTCAAAATTCGTTATCTAACCTGGAAGCTACCGACTGTTACCCACATACAGTCTCTTCTAGAACAGAAGGTGTGAATTCATATTAAGTTTGAAAATAAGGTTCTGTTTGGGGGCTTAAGTGAGAATGTTACCTTAAAGAAGTGAAGCCCTTTGAAGGGTTTTCATGTTTAAATTACGTTTTCAAGAACTCATATTTGGTCTCTGCAGTAGAACCTAAAGCTGGTGTGCTGGGTTTGTGCGTGTTTGAAACTCTGCTCCTTTGTCCATAGGGCAGAGCACTTGAGCAGCAGTGTTTCGGAAGAATTCAATTAGGGCTGATTAACTTACACATAAAATTCCTTTAGATCTGTGTCTTTTGATTAATTCATCTTATATTCATATCCTTTAATCACACCATGTAGAAAATTTACTTAAAGGATACAGAAAGAAATGTACTTACTGTTCCTCTGTTGAGTTGCGGTTGTGACATAGCGTAGCGTAGAATTCCACGATGGTGTCTCCCAGAGAGCCCACACTTCCTGTGCCCTGTTAACCACAGTCATTCTCAAATGTGCCGTCTTCTCATTTTACTTTTTGTTAAACATTCGGACTAATGATTCTGAAGATTTAGTTTAAAGGTTGATAAATTAAAAACTGTGTAATGGAGTGTATTTTTAAAGGAATTATCTCAAATAATTCCATCTCGTAGGCATGTACTGTGGCAGATGTTTGCAAATCTTGGTTTAAAACTGATTGAAATATTTTAAGAAAATTGAAATAATGTCAGTGGTAAAATTTATTTTACCAAGTGCAGATGTAAGACATCAAGTTCTCAGACTGATGGCAGAATTAACAAAAAACACCATCTGGTTCAATAATGATCTGAAAATACCCATATTCTTGGATTTGTTTAATACCACTTAGTTCCCCAGCTTTATTTTATCTGGGTTTGCACACCAACCAGACTAGGTTGTACAAAATGGAGACTATTTCCATCTGATCATTTTACAAAATGTGTGTTTGCATGAATAATGAATCTCTGAATTGTTACTAAACAAGCAAATTATTTGCGTATGTGTCACATCGGTTATCAAGTTTGCACATGTGACAGCTTCAACAGCCGTCACGTAAAATGCATAGAGCTTGTAACCATATGTTTTTGCTTGACAAAAAGCTAAAACTCAAGATCAATTTTCAATATGGAATGCACAAATTAACACTTTAAAATGCACCACAATATGTACAGCTTGGCAAAATTTGCAGAAATAGCACATTTCTAGATATTAACTGATATCTTTGGATTCGACCTTAAGGTATTCAATCATTTTGATTAAAAGACTGATTTCTCATAAAACCACAGTCTGTTGGAGGCGCAAAGCCAATGACATTTGAGCATTCATATATTTTCATAAACTTTGAACAATGTCAGTGAGACACCTCTTCAATCTTGGCCACACAACAGCAGGGCATTCAATCTTTCTTTAGCTTAAGACAGAAAATTTGAATATCAGCAGAGGGTTATAAATGTGGCAGTTCACATGGCGCGCTCCATGTAGATTTTTCAGGAGCAGATCTGTGCAATGTACAGAACATTTCACTTTGCACTTTTGACCACTCTTCTTGCCTTCCACCCTTTCCCCACTACCCCTCCCCCAAAGGCATTCAGGAAAGGGTTTGGGTTTTGTTTTGTAAAACAATCCCTTTGAAGAGGAGCTTTTACAAATGGCTTCTCCTAATATCAGAACTGCTCGTGATGATTACTCAAAGTGCTGTGATGATAGAGATGCCCTGATATTTCTTCAGTGACTTTTCCATCTTTTGAACATAGTGATTAGTCATTACACTGCCAAGTATACCTGTTCCCCTTTGGCCTCCTAAATGAGGTCTTAGCAAAAATTGGATATTCTTCGAATACTTTCTTTTTTAATCGTTGTTCAGTGAGTGATTATCCTATATGGTAGGGGAAATGTGTAAGGTTTCAGTTTGTTGTAAATAACATGGTGTTAAGTGTATTAACATCCACTACAAATAGCACATCCCTCTCTTTAGAGTGTTGTCTTGCAAGCAGCTTGGGCAAAAACCAGATGGGCTGCGAGGGGAAGAAGAGCAGTTCCATCTTGCCCAAACAGAGAATGTGGCAACATTCTGTTAAGGAAAGAGATAATGAAGGCACATTTTAACATGTTGTAATGCATGACAGATGTCTAAAATTTTTTGCCTAAAATCTCTTGCTAATCTTCGCATTTAGCGTATCTCTTAATATTAGAATGAAAAGTATTATTAGTACTCTTAGACAAAGAATATTAGAATATTGAAGAGTCATTTTCAGTTGCCATAAGCTCGCAGAATTGCTGCTTTATAACTAAATCTCCTAGGTCTTTGCTGATAATCCAAGTTTTCATATTTCTGATTATTATCCACAACCACCCCTAATGAAGATCAAATGAAAGCCTAACATTGGTAAAAGTAGAATCCGTTATTAATGCCATATCAAGAGAGATGGTTAGTAGTTGTGTCCATAATTTCAGTAAAATTTACTACATGAAACAAAAGAGTAAATTGTTTACTTGAGTAAATTGCAGCTCTTCTAGACTGGTCCAGCTTGATGCAGTAACTCTCTGATCTAACATAGCTCAGGGACAAGCAACCAACCAGCTCTTGCAAACCAATTGGAAATGTAGTTCAGGAGGTAGTGATGTTGACTCAGCCGCTGTGTTCTCCAGGTAACGGCAGCCTTTGCTAATCTTATGTGATTGGCCACACGCAAACCTTCAGTATGTCTTTTGAGCGTAGATCATGTTTGAAGAATTCCCTTGCCTCCGTAGATGGCTGCTTCTGCAGGGACTTCTCCCCGGCAGCCCTGATGAAGTAGGGCTGCGTGGCTTCGTCTCCTGCTACTGCGTGTCAGGCCCTGTGCTGTGTGCAGGGCTGCATCAGGTGACACCACTGGCTCTGCCCTCCTGGAGCTTGCATTCTGGATATGAATGAGTATAGAATATCTGCAAGTTACGATAAGGCCACAAGTAAAAGAAAACAGCAGGGGGCCTACGATGGGGAGCAAGACGCACTTGAGCTATTCAAGGAGGTGAGGGCTCAGAAGCATTCCAGGCCTTTCAGGGGAGCGAGCCGTGCGGTGCTTGCCATTTGAGACCCTGGGAGACCAGACCAACGTGGCCAGGTGTGAGGAAGGACGAGGCTTGTGGCTCTCAAGGAGGCCAGATATACCAGGGAAGAGCTGTGGATTTTCATCAGGGCACTTCCGGATCAAATTTCAGTTTGAGAACTCATCTTTTCTCCTTTGTGGAGGGAGGATGGAGGGACCAAGGGTAGCATTAGAATAGTTTGGAGACAATCTGGACTAAGGTTGTAACCTTAGATAGATAGATGGAGATAGAAAAGAGATCCCTTTGGAGATAGAATTGGTAGAACTTGCTAGATTAAATATGGGAGGTGGGGTAGGACCATGAGTTAAGGATTTCCAGCTTGAGTGATACCGTTTGATTTCTCTGATTTGGAGCAGACAGCAGATTAAGGAGGAGATTACTTCAGGACGAGTGTGAGGACATAAGAAGATGGTCCAGGGTGGAACTCTGAGGAACTGAGAGGTTCAAAGTCGACAGAGCCAGTCAGCCAGCACAGGAGGCCAAGGAGTAGGTCAGTGAGCAGGAGGAAATGAGAGGGAACGTTGTGATAGAAGTCAGGGAAACGGTGGAGGAAAGAAATGACCATCTGTATCTACTGCTTATGAGATTCGGAGGAAGAATGTCCTTTGTGTGGCTCGTCTGTGAACACCATCCACACCTCCATGAGGTGGAAAGTGTAACTGGACATATACTGCCCACGGTTCTGGAGATCGAGGTGTCTGCAGGGCTGGTTCCTTCTTAGGCCTCTCTCCTTGGCTTACAGACAGCTGTCTTCGCCCTTTGTCCTCACATGGCCTTCCCTCCGTATGTGTCTGTGTGTCTGTGTCCTAATCACCTCTTATAAGGACACCAGTCAGACTAATGAGGGCCCACCCCAAGGACCTCACTGTACCTTAATTACCTCACTGTACCTTAATTACCTCTTTAAAGCCTCTTTATCCAAATGCACTCACATTCTCAGGTACTGGAGGTTAGGATTTCACCATAGGAATGTGGGGAGGGACGAATTCAGCCCACAACAGGCCCAAAATATGCATTTTTAACAAATGTGCCTAAATGGCTCTGATGCCAATGGGCCTTCAACCACACTTTAAGAAAGCCTAGATTACAGTATGCAGGAAATTCTTCTGAGTACTGAGATAGAAGGGCAGACTGCGGCCCCTGTCCTTAGCGGCTGATAATCTTACAGGAGACAGCTGAAAGCTGAGGGGGATGGTATCCTACTTGCCATTCAGAATTTTTTCTTCTGTGTCAGATGTTCAAATCGTCATGTCTTCACATTATATCCATCTCCTGAAGTAGGAAAAACGGAGCGTGCTGCCTCCGTGAGCGTAAGTGATGCAGGCGCTGTGGATGGCCGCCTCAGGTTAGACTTTACCAATCGGTCAGACACTTGGTTTTGCTGGAACAACTGAAAATCGGTATCAGGATATGTTGCCCACAAAAAACCTAATCAGTGAGTTTGTTCCTGCTGCTGCATTTTCCAATGTATTTATCGCAGTTTCTAATAAAATTAGCACGGCTAGCCTCTCAAATACCAGAATAAAGACTGACCCTATTGGGTCGGCCTAGTGGCTTAGTGGTTCTCATGCTCTGCTTTGGTGGCCTGGGGTTCACAGGTTCGAATCCTGGGTGCAGACCCAGCACTGCTTGTCAAGCCACGCTATGGCAGCATCTCACATAAAATAGAGGAAGATTGGCACAGATGTTAGGTCAGGGCCAATCTTACTCACAAAAAATAAAATAAAAAATAAATAAAATTTAAAGACTGGCCCTTTTTATCTAAATACACGTAATGTAGGCATCCTATTTTAGTTTGATTCATAAAATCCATTGCTAAAACTTCATTCTTGCCATGTTCTCTTGCTTTGCCCTTATGTACACACGTGTGCATACACATATGTAAATGAGGTAAAGAAAAATTCAGAACATGTTCTCGTTAAATTGTTGCCCTTCAAAGATAAAAGCTCTGGGCCAGCCCAGTGGTGTAGTGTTTAAGTTCATACTCTGCTTCGGTGGCCTGGGGTTCGCTGCTTCAGATCCCAGGTGCGAACCTATACACCACTTATCAAGCCATGTTGTGGCAGGCATCCCAAATATAAAGTAGAGGAAGGTGGGTACGGATGTTAGCTCAGGGCCAGTGTTCCTCAGCAAAAAATAAAATAAAATAATCTTTTCTCAAAAAAAAAGATGAAAGTTCTAAAACAGTGTATTTTACCTCAAACAGTATTTATTATTGATGTTTTATACATCCCAGTTAACTTCTTTTTGAATTAACTCAAGAGCATTGGCGTGTCCGATTTGTTCATGGAGGGAAAAGTTGTCAGTGCCCATGTTAATTGTCCTGCCAGATCTGCTCTCTCTCCACAGGGGAAGTGCTAGGAGCTTGTCACCATTTGTCAGGCCAGGGGGTGTCCTCTCTCACTGCTCAGACTGTATGCTCTGCTGAGGGTGGGATGTGGGAACATGCTCACCACCTTAATTCAGGGTAGTGTGTTTGCATGTCTGTGAGCGTGTGTATGCGTGTATATTGTGAACATGCATGTGAGCCTGCATGTCAGTGTATGTGTGAGTGTGTCCAGGCTTACTTTCTTCGGCATCTCCATATTCAGTGTCTGTATTTGCCAGTTTCAGCATATGGTTTACTGCCTGTTTCTACGGTTTGTTATGGTTTTGTGTGAACTGTTGTCAACATGCACAGATACAGTAACAGACTCTCCAAAATCTCATAGAGCTGCACTTGTAGTAACAAGAAATAGCTTCAAACTCAAAGTACTCAATAAAATATAAAAGTTAAGGATGAATTCTTGCCACAGAGCCTGCTTAAGAAACAAGAAGAACATATGTGTGAGATCCAAGTCATGAGGATAACATTAAAAAGTACATATGGAATCATAATGTAAGTGTAGGCAAGTGGCAACAATGAAATACTGAAAGTATTTCTAAAAATAGATGTATCAGATTAAGAGTTACATAGAATAAGTATTTCTGGGATAAAAGTTAACTTTGAAAGTCACATGATCTTTTGGGGGCTAGACTATTAAAAGAAAAATGTCTGAGCACGATTATGCCAAGTTCATTAGTATACCTGAATTTCGAATTTTCAAGTTGGAAATGTAAAAATTTTCCCCATGAACTTCATTGGATTTAACAGCCGCCAGGAACAACAATCAGAGATAGACATTAGGTTTCACTTCTTTCAGTGGAAAAGTGTTATACGTTATTATTATTACACACATTTATCTAAAGAATTGAGATTTTATCTGCACAAATCGCATTGTGGATTAAATTAAGACCGTCACAGAATCTGTCTGAAATATAATTGGGAATTATCTCCATAGCTTGGGTTGCTTTCAAAATGTGAATTATTGGAAATATGAATTGTTAGCCTGGCATTTAGAATATATGCCACATTTCTCTAATTTCTGTAGCCTGGTGAGATATTGGAAGAAAATGCTTCAGAAATACAGTCAACTCAGCACACTTTCTTTTATGCACGCTTTTGGCCGGGGACATACTAGATGCCATGCGATAGTTCAGTGAGAGAGAGCAGGCCACGCGCAGGAAGGGCGCCTGGGAGTGGCGGCCCCAGCAGAGGGCCTGAGGGCAGTGACTTTCCGACTGCACTCTTTTCCTTGTCAGGGGACTGGGGAGGGCCCCTAAGAAGACCGTGTGGTGGGGTGAGCCCAGGCCCTGCTCTGCCACTCCAGGGGACACGTCCCCACCCCGCTTTCCCCTCTCCGCTGTCCTTCTGTGTCATGTCCCTGAGCACAAGAGCTTGTCAGCACGACACAACTGCAGGAAAAACAGGGCTCTCTCTCCCACTCCCACTATGTCACAGCAACTGGTCTTCTTTTTAGCAATTTGCCATCATTAATAAACACTCATTAATTCAAGGTCAGTTTAACCTTCTAGAATCACGGGTTTGCTGACCTGAAAGCTGACATTCCCTCATACAAATAGCAGTTCACGCACCTGCAAGGCCCCACATGCATGTTATAACAACTCAGATTGTAGGTCTCATATAGCACCTGTTAAGGGCCAGGTTGAGCTGATTAATAAAGTTCAACTTTCTATGCTATTAAATAGTGTAATGGTCACCATTTAAAAAATAACTTTAATATGAAAACGATCATTATATTTAATAATACAGCAAGGTAAGAAAATCAGTGGATTCCTATAATATTTATTTTCTATTCCTTAACTGATTTTTCCATAAACTAATCTTATAGTGGCTCTGCACAGTTTCTCTTTCTTACCTACTTCCCATAAAAGAGGAAATAAATAAAAAAAAAATTTTAAAGGACATTGATAGTCTTCAGAGTGTGGAGAAAATTGATCAAAATATTAATTAGACTTCTGTTTTGCTAGTTTGCATTAGACAGATGGAGTTCGGATCTTTAACAGCACCATGACTCAGGAAACTGCTTGTGTACTGAAATGCCATTATTAACACAACAGTAGTTTTCAGCAGTTGGTAATTATTGGCATAATTAAACATTTATCAAGAAACAAGTATTTATCATTCATTAAACTTTCATTAAAAATCCATCTTAGCACAAGCTAGATTAGCCAGTGATTTTCAAGTGATAACTTCTCAACTTCTGGCAGGAATATAGAACATTTTCATAATAACTAAAGTTGTACACAAGGTAATATTGCAGGAATTGTGGGCAATTATAGGATTTCAGATTCATTTTGTATTAGGTTCTTTTTAAGACTTGGACCCAGAGTAGGAAGGGACTTGGCAGTGTTCTTTAGGGTTTACAGCATTTGGTACTTTTTAGCAGCCTATCTAGCAAAACATGTTACCCTTGGCAAAGAAAAATTACTGGTAAGCAGACTCTGTAATGATATTTACATAATTTAAATTCCCCAAAACAAGGAGTGTTTATGTATTTTCGGACATGAAAGTTTCCGTTGTAAGCGGAAGCTGCCAGAGAAGTCCATACCAACAGTGTCTGGGCTTGAAAGTCCACACCACGCCCACAGGTCATCTTCCAGTTCCCAGGCCACTTTTGGAGCTTCCAAAAGGCTGTCCTGTCAACAAGGGCTTTGTCACATAGGATGCATCACTTTACGTGCAAAATGTGATCCGGGAGTTTTCAGATTTATTGACTTATTTAGATGATGTGCTCGTTTCCCAGAATTGGCAGTAAGGAACTGAAAAGTACAGAATTTAATGTGTGGAGAATCGCATCTGGTGGCTGCTCTCAACTCCTTCATTCTATATGTTGCTTGTTTTTCTTATTAACTACATGCTGCTGTCACCTCTCCAGTCTGGTTCTCCACAGAACCACTTAATGTTGCCATGCTTTGTTTTGTTCAAAAGTTGAAATCTTATCACATAGTAACTTTATAGCCTTCCAGCCTTCTCTGCTCTTCTCTCGACGTTAGGATAGGTGTAGGTGTCCCAGCCTGTGGGTTACCCGATCACAGGGTTAGCCTAAAGACTACTTGGAAAGCTTCATATATGTTTTCGTGCTGGGTGTCCTTGTCAAGACTACACACAGGAAAAAATGGTATTAGATAACTAAGACTGCTCAGAAAGCTTCTTCACATATATGCTAGTGCTTCAAATCTTATTTGATATTCAGCAACTTTGTTTTTGTTTTCTCTTGGGCAAGAAATTTACTATATCAGTGCTTTTATGTCACAAGAATGAATTGAATTTGTACCCTTTAGTGCAAACAACAATAGACAGAGTGGTAACCTAGTGGAAAACAAATAGACACCCCGTCCCTTTTGGGGATTCAGAGAGGTTCAGAAAGATGGAGCTGACGGTAGAGAGGTGGCAGATAAAAAGAGGCCAAAGCAGGAAAGAATCCGGCGGTCATTTATTACCATGCCATCTTCATAGTGTTTGCTGAACCAAGGTGGAGAGTAATGATTCAGACAAATGACGTTAATCATAATAGCTGGCCCTTTGGCAAAAATGGAGTACCTAGCATTGCAGCGGGAGACCTAATCAGATTCTCCAAAACTTGCTTCGGAAGGAGAGAATTTTCTGTCTTTAGGTTTTCTGTCAATGGCTTCCCGTTGGATATATCATCTGTAAAAGAAAGAGAGTGATAAGAAATTGTGCCCTCTTCCCTTCTCCTTTCTCTGACCCCCTTAGAGGTAATCACATTAAACTTGATGATTAATATTTATAGTGAAACTGTATTATTTTTATATCTTCTTCATATTTATCTAATGTGATAAGATGGCAAGAGCTATAATGACTAGTCAAGATGTATTTTCCATAATCCTGATAATCAGAGTTTAGCTTTACTTACTTGGAAATGATTGTAGATGGCCTTGTGCGTCCTGAAACCAAGCTGTGTTACACACACGGGCGCCTGCTCTCTGATTCTGATTTCTGTGTGAAAGTGTATGTAGGTCTGTTCAGAAGTTGACTGACCACTGAGCATATTCTAAGTGCATTTGGTAAGTGTCTGCTCAAAGAGTGTACTCAATGTGCTTCTTCATCTTTAATATATGTTAAAAGCTAGTGAAATAATTTCATTTGTCTTTGTTCTGTGTTGGATTTTTATGGATTTTTGAAATTAGCCTCATCAGTAGAATATATTAGTTACTTTTTATAGATACAATTTCATTAACAACAAAACCAAAATTCATTTAGTCCTAGATACTTTCGGATTTATTAATTTAGGTACATTTTGTCATCACTTTATCACACATACAGCGACACTTAGATACTTGGAGCATAATGCTATTGCATAGGAGGGAGAGCAGTTTAGAGACTCAGTTATATATCATCTCTAGGGGAAAATTATGTTGACATGTGGGAGGTTAATGTACACGCTTTAGATTCTTTGCTTGATTTGCTGTTTTCTTCTTCATAACTCTAGGTAAACAGTTTGTGCTGCCATTTAATGCACAGGTTAAGTGTAGTTACAGGCTATTATACATCATTAAAGTAAGTAATATTCAGCCATGGAAGAAAGATGGAAGCTTTTCACTTGTAGCCACTTGGACATTTCATTTGTCATCTAGTAGAGCACTGCAAAAATTCGTGTAATTTATAGCATCATGCCATGAAATTAAGCAATGAGTCACACCATTTTGGCTGATTAGTGTTAACATGTTTTGTATCCCTCCATCCCAATGACATATTTGGTAAAAAAGACAGTGCTGTTCATTCAGAATTTTGTTTCTGATACCCTTTTGTTGTTACCCAGTTCAACCAAACACTGGATTCGTGTTTGAACACAGAAGTTCTTTCAGCAATTATGAAAAAGGTGGATAGCTGTTATATTAAGTAAGTGGTGTTTTGCATTCTCCCATCATTTTATTATAGTACTTCTAGCCCTCAAATAAGGAAACAAAGCAAATAATGCTTTAGCCATATTGATTGAAGTGCACTATGGACGATAGAATAGATACCGATAGAGTCCACCTTAGACCCCAGCTCTCTATATTGGATCAATAACAAATTTATTACTAATCATATCCAAATAAATAGAATACTGTAGACATTTATTTTCATCTGGCAGCCAGCAGGCCTGGAATAATTTTTTTAGAAATGAAAAACTGCCATGCACAAGAAGGCCCATGACTGATAAGTCCTGTGCCTAAAGCTACTGTACATTATAGCTAGACAGCTCGTCCCAGGGAATCTTGTGTGTATCTGATTACCAATGGGCATCGCATCCCAGTCACCTCTGGAATACATTACAAATGCCAGTTCTTGACTTCTGAGGATTCTGTTCACTGAGATATCTTGTGATAGGGAGAGGTACCACACCAGAATAGGATCTATAGGTGTTAGTGTCAAGAAGAAGAATGTCTTGCTTGCCCTTTCTCCTGGGTTATTGCATGGGTTATACAAAGATTGGGATGAATTAATAGAAAACAAAGAAACTAGAGGTGGCGGGAACGGGTGAAGGGTGGGGGAAGCAAAAGCATTGCAGAAATACATGACTTCTGCTGGTACCAAGAATAATGTGTAGCTTTTTTCTCTGAAAGCAGTAGCATGCATGAAAGTACCTGCCATAATCATGATCAGCATCTAACACTATGTATAACTGAGGCTAAACAGAGGTGATGTTGAGAGTTCCAAAAATCCATTCTAAGCTTTAGCAAGAGCTTATCACACTTTGCTGCTGAATTACAGTGATGATGAGAAAAATACTGTAATTCTTTGATTTCGTGTTCATTGCGATTTATGTTGAAGAAAACAATGTTGATAGAAAAACAAAGCTGTGATATGGGAGGGGGGGTAGTGTCGCCTAGCAGTTCCTTTCTGTGTAGAGCCTTTATTGTTTCACAGAAGAGAATTGATCCCATTTGTTGTTAAAACGACATACCTGAATGAATCAGATCTACCTTGTTCACACCCAAGATGAGGAAAATGATTTATTATCTGTCCCTTGAATTTCTCTGAGCATTCTGTCTAAACTTTAAAAGAGGATTACATTTGCGATTAAATCTTAACAAATGTTGTTTTAACTAGACTGCAATATATGTTATTGACAACAAGCAACTTTTCTTCTCAAAATAACATTGGTGCTTAGGCATGCAATTTACAAAAATGACAAGAAAGGGTGGTACTTTTCCCAAGGTGAATGTGAGTTGACTGATTAGCTGGTTTTTTAACTTAGATTCTTGCAAATTACAGCCATAAGAAACCCTGCAATTTATATGTACTTTAGAAGTGAAAGCTTTAATCCTGTGATTCATGAAAGTAAAGTGGTAATAATTTAAGTACCATATTTTATTTATCCCTCAGACTTGTCAGCTGATACCAGAAGTATTTTTACTATTTTGGGGTTGCTGCTGCCTTTGGCCACCTAATTGCTTCTTAGGAAGTAAGAGGGAAATTGCTTATATAACTACATGGATTGTCTTTGGCAACGTCGAGCCGAGGCATCAATCAGTCCATCTGGGTAAAATCACAAGCTGACTCCGATATTGCTAAATATTTATACTGTCAAATACACACAGACATCCAGATGAAAGGAAGCATTCATTAGGAATTCTCCAGCTTGTCAGTTTGAAGATGTAGATTAGAGCAAAACCTCCCACTATGGTACTGAGTGCTCAAGAAAAGTCTATATTTAGCCATTCTGAGCAATAAATATCATCATATTGCCTCATTTAGGTAAATAGAGAATAAATATTGTCAAGATGATCTAGAGATAATGTAAACAGATCCGTGTTCAGAGTCTGTGTTATGGGGGAAATTCCAGGACAGTGATGTGCCGATGATGCTTTTTGGTTTAACCCTTTTTCTTAATCACATCCCCCGCCCCTTGTTGGTAACAGAAATTGTGTTGCTGACAGATTAGGGGGGAAAAAAATTTTTTTAGCCACAAAGGTGATTTCAAGTTATGTGAATTAGAACACTAATTAGTGCTTGTGCTGCAGTATCGTCTTGATAGTTGCAAAAGCTGCTGCCGCCGAAAATAAAGATATCTGTAGCAGCACTGAAGTCCGTCTCAGCGTTTAACAGAGCTAATGAAGCCCGTCGCTCTCAAGGGCACATTGCCACTCAAGAGCCGAGACGTCATGTGACAGTACTCCAAGGTGCTGCTCAGATGGGAATTTCTTTTGTAGCATGTTGTTCTGAAATAAGATTTTTCACGTTGTGAGCATTTGCCGTGAACGACTGAGATCTGCAGCTTGGCATACAGGTCAGCTTCGGTGTGAAACTCTGGCAAGCGCCCTTCCTGACATGCGGCCCCAACGCACGTGCTCTCTGGGAACAGAGGGTGTGTCCTTTCGCGGGCACGTGCTCATGGTCTTCCCCCATAATTAATAATCTGAGAAGTTATACTCAATGGGAATTTTAACTGATGTCAAAGTTTTAGTTAATTACACTAGATGATTTTTTTGAGATTAATAATTAACATCTCTCTTTATAACTAAATATCCATAATTAATCAGCAAATCATAACGTGAAGACTAATTAACTTCAAACTCAAATCTTAACAGAAAATCCATATTACTCTCCAACATCGTTAATTACCAGAGTAATCAAAGTTATCCCTCATGGGATAAAACATAAAGCTTTGTGGGTTTATCAGCTAAGCTGTTAGCACAGAAGAATTTCCAAAGTAACGTCAAATGACATTACTGATTCCAAAATTACTAGATTATTCCAACACATTTTCATTGGCCACATGTTACTTTATCAATAAGCTGCTCCTGGCAGCTGGCTGGGTAACCAGCAGAGCAGAAGCCTCCCTATAGTGTCTGGGTTTTTTCCACTGGAGGTTAATATAGCGGTTTCTGGCGAGCGGGTAATTTGGTTCACTATCTTCAAAACTACACTGCACCCCTGTTTCTTTTCCTCTGTCTCACAGAATGCTAGTTAGCCAGTTTAAAATTATTATTCACAAGCCAACGTGTACACCCAACACTGTTCACAAATGGGGAATTTTTTTCAATAATAAAAAATTAGAAATGTTGTATTTATCAACTACTAAGTGTTAAAGAGAACTTAATAATTAAAGGGATTATTGTGTAAAAGGAAGAAGTTCTGTGCAAGACAAAAAAAATTAACATGGACATCACAGGATGTGAAATAAGGCCATTCTAGTTTCTAAGAAACAGGTTGGCACCACTGTTAAAAATTGAAAAGTATCTTTTCAGGTTTTCATGTAGGAATTCAGGAGTTAAAGGTCTAGTTAAAATCCATGTTTCAATTATCGTATCACCTAGCCTTCCAAGTGCACACATCGAGTACTGTTCTTTGGTGTGGCAGCTGTAAAAATCCTAAGCAGTTTTTACTGTCAAGAAAACTCTGAATAAATAAGGGCTGTTAACTTAGGCAGATATCTGAGGCTATTTGGTGGCAGTCAAGAACTCACAGCACTTCAACTAACGGGTTCTGATCAGAAACTGTTCCTAATAGCCAGCTGGAGGGATCTGAATATGAAGACTTCTATAATTTTGTTGTCAGCTTGTGATGTACTCTAGTGCTAATTATTTGGAACAATTATGTTTTCCTAATAACAAAAGAAGAAGCAGTGAATTAAGCAGGCTTACCTTCAGATCTTTAGATAACAGTTTAAATGCACTTGCCATTAAGAAATTACATTTCTTTTTGCTTTACGGAGCCCTAATTATTGAAGATGCTTGTCTTTTAAAATCTACTGCTTCCACTTCTTTTAAACCTGTTCGATGTGTCGGTTTACACTGATGATTCAGTAACTAGTATTTTCTCAGTCTTACGTTTATGCCTGTACCTCCCATAGGCTGCTTACTTCAGTTAGTTATTCAAAAACCATAATTAGTGCAGTAATTAACGTGTGGATCCTTCAAAGGAAGACTGCTGGAATCATGGGACGCCTCTCATCATTCTAACTGATGTGTGGATGATAAAGAGACTTAGGGTGATGTGACAACAGGATTTGTATTATTGCACATTAACTGTGCTGCAGGGAAATTCAGACAGGACCTTGGTCCACAGAGCCCTAACGTTCGAAAAAAGTAATTATCCACACTGTTTCTATAATTCAACTAGGTGTTATCCTGCATTTGCAGCTGTCAAATCATTTGTTTTAAATGTTTTTTTAATATCTTATGAAGACTTGAAAGTTTTGGGTTTTGCACATTCTCTCTTAACCAGTTTCCAAATAGAGGTGCCAAGGTTTCTTTCTTTTCCTTTTCCTTTCTTTTTTTTTTTTTTGTAATTATGAAGACTCTTTCTTGACAATTGATTTCGGGCCTTTGATGGTAATTTGAGTTGATGCGGGTTACAGTTTCAAAATCATAGTCATAAAGAAAAGGCACAATTTCATACATTTCCCCAGGGAAATTTTTTGGTTAAATCTCAGTTTTCTCATAAGCTAAATCTGTTGTTTTCGAGCCATGGTAAATGAGTTGTATACAATTAAATTTGGCTGGGCGTGACAGAGGCACAGTCATGGCTCTGTTGTGTTCACCACTATCGAGTTGACCTCCTCTCCCTGGTTATTTCAATCAGGATGTTTGGCCTTTAACTTCCTATAAATATTGGCCCTTTTCTCACACTGACGTCTGCTCCCAAAATTCCATCCTCTGTGTTTTCCCTCAGGTAGCTCATGTGAACGGGGGTGAAGCAGCGCGATGGCATGAGATGTACCCTTACTAACTAAAGGAGTCCTTGGAGAGGCCCTGCGCACTCTGCTGTGTTTTGGCATCTACAGGGTCTGAAGTTCAGACTAAAGTGGGAGTGGGGTATTGAATATCAGATGCTGAATATTGGATATTTGATATTGGTAGGGAACAATTACATTAAAAAAATGTATTTAAACTGAATGGCTCTGGGTTGATTCCCCAGTTTATGTTTAAAAAAGATTATAGGTATTGATCTTTATTCAAAACAGTGTGAAAGGCTATTTTCCTTTGTATCTTATCAGTTGGATTTATATCTTTATGTATCTTTACATCTGTCATATCTTGTCAGTTGTTCTGAGTTCACAGTACATCTTTACATATTATCTTAGTTTCAGGGGTCAAGAGTTGACTGTACTTGATTTCAACCACAAGTTAATCGAACCATTAAGTATTATAAACTCATTAACTCAGAACTTGTAGCTGAGTACTTGTATTTAATAGTCTGCAAAGAGACCCTCTTTGCCAATCACAACAAAAAGTTGCCTGCTGTTTAACTCTTTTCCCAAAACCTGCACTATTTAAATTAATCCTTATTGATGCTGCTGCAATTAATTAATAATAAATTCAGTAAATTTTTTACACTGTTTCTAGTACTTAGCCTTCTGAACACCATTCTAATTTGTAAAAAGCAGCTTTGAAAACTGCCACGGCATAGCACGTGGGGAAGAGCACAGCTCCACACGTGATGCCACCAAACACTGTTACTAATATTGCGTTATGCTCATGGTGTAGGATTTTTTTTTCAGAAGTGATGTTGACTTCAGAAGTGGTTCTGGAGGGACTCAGGAACAAGGGTGTTTGCCACGTATTGAACACTGCCACAGGCCGGGCCTGTGCTGCGAGGTGCTTTGCAGGCTGTTCCTGATACTTAAAATACCCTGCAAGGTGTCATTATCCCATTGTGTAGACAAAGAAACCGAAGCTTAGAGAGGTTCAGTAAGTTGTCCAAGCCCATACAGCTGGTTAGTGGCTAAACTTAGATTTTAATCTCGAGCTGCCTGAGTCTTGAAGTCTGCCTGAAGTCACATTATTAAGGAAAAAATAGTGTTGTTGACAGTTAAAAGCTGTACTGTTTGTAAGTGATAGAATTATTCTTATAAAAGAGAAGACACTAATGACCATTGTAACAGCTGTAAGATTTCCCCCTTTCTTTAGCCATTTAGGAGCACACTCACTCACTCTTGCTCTCTCTGTGCACCCAAAATCCATCTAAACTAGCAGTAGCTTGACATCATTCTCATGATGTCATTGTAGCCATGAGATCACTCAGCCTAGTGAGGGAGTGAGGACTGTAGGTCCCTCACATTTGGTTTGTGTTGGAGCATACCAAAAAAAACCCGACAACAACAACTTAGCAGAAAAACAATATTCAGCTCTAGTGTAACTGAAGGATAAATAGAAAATAAAAAACAATGTTAATTGACCACAATTACAGCCATCTGGTGGACAATCACATCCTCATTTTTTATATAAAGCCACATTCGTTTAAGAGATGGCCTTTCCTTAATTAAATAGAATGTAGCATACACTCACAAACGTCAATACAAACAACAAGGAGAAACTCCCAGGATCTCCCACAGATACAACACTAGGCATAGCCTGATAAAAGTCCATCTTCAGCTTTAGACAATTTACATCTCTTCTTTTTAGGTATCTAATTTATACATATTTGGCTTCTCTAAATATTCATTGCTCTTTGAATTAGCCTTGCTCATTTCTGTATCATCGATAAAATATAGAAGTAAGTGATAATTCAGCATAGTGATTTTTATAATTATTATAAAAAGATTATAATAAGATTATGTGAACCATAGAGTTTTCATTGTCTCCAGAAAATAAATATGACACCAGATAGAGCAGATTTGTTTCAGGTGCTAAAAATAAGTCATTGAGTTGCTCTAAATAACCAGAGATGAGGGAAAGAAAGTCATAGTATGATATAACTGTAGATTCCTAAGATTCCTTAGATGGAAAATGATCCGGTTGTCCACTGAACACAAGAACATGTCCCATACATAGCATTTGTGGCAAGAAATCATCTAAACGCAGCTCAAGAACTTTTCGTAACAAGAAATTCAGTGTTTATATGTAGTGTGTTCCCATTTTTTTTAAGTTGAGGTTTAATTTGCATATGGTGTATTTAATCCTTTTTAGGTTTACGATTGGATGAGTTTTGACCAATGTGTACAGTCTTGTAAGAGTCGCCACAATCAAGTTATATAGAACATTTCCATCACCCCCAAAAGTCTCCCTGTGGCCCTTTATGGTAAATCTCTTCAGCCAGCACCCAGTTCTTGTTGTCTTCTCCAGAATGTCACATAAATGGAATTATATGGTATGCAGCCTTTCATTTCACTTAGCATAATGCTTTTGAAATTCATTCAATTGTTACATCTAGTTGTCATTTGTTCCCTTTGATTACTGGGTGGTAGTCCACTGTATGGATATACCACAATGTGTGTGTCTGTCTTCCTGTTGATGGAATTTTGGATTGTTTCCGGTTTTGGATAATTAGATTACAGCCACTGTAAACGTTTGGGTACAGGTCTTCGTGGGGATATATGTTTTCGTTTCCCTAGGAATGGGATTGTGGGGTCGTGGAGTAAGAAATTGCCAAACCGCTTCCCATGGTGGCTGTGCCCTTTTGCATTCCCACCAGCAATGTATAAGAGTTCTAGTTGCTCCATGTCCTCATCAGCGCTTGATATTATGTCTTTTTTTTTTTTTTTTTGAGGAAGATTAGCCCTGAGCTAACGTCTGCTGCCCATCCTCCTCTTTTTGCTGAGGAACACTGGCCCTGAGCTAACATCCATGTCCATCTTCCTCTACTTTATATGTAGGATGCTTACCACAGCATGGCTTGCCAAGCAGCGCCATGTCCGCACCCGGGATCTGAACCGGCAAATCCCGGGCCACCAAAGCAGAACGTGCACACTTAACCACCGTGCCACCAGGCTGGCCCCTGAGTCTTTTTAATTTTAGCCATTCTCGTGAGTGTGTGTGGTATCTCATTGTGGTTTTAATTTGCATTTTCCTAGCACCTCATGATGTTGAGCATCTTTTCGCGTGTGTTTTCATGTGTGTACTGCTCTAAGTTTTAGAAAATTCTTCTTCATAATTAGTTAAAACATACTTCAATGCACTAGAGCTACACAGGTGGTACGCAAGCTCTATGTGGCAGCTTGCCAACTTTTAGAGACTGTTTTCATGTCCTTATCTCCACCCCCTAAATCTAGATTTGCCACACCAGCCTGCTTAGTCCCTCCCTCCCTCCCTTGTTCATGTGGTGTGGTGTCTGGGCCAACCCTTTGTCTTCTACGTCACATCCATGTGGATGTTTTCCAGTTTGTGCCCCTTAATCAGATTCCTCCATTAAAACACAGGTTCCTAGCACTGAATAATTGCAGTGCTCTCTTTTGCAAGTACTGTGTGATCTTAAAGCAGCCAAAGATTGGGTCACTTCTGTGGCAGCCATATCAATGTTCTATGATGGTCAAATTTAATAAGCTGCCCCTGTGACTTTATCTAAGCTGCTGATAAAAATGCTTAATTTGCCAAGTAAAGTGCCCTGTGTCTTGATGTTAGAGTCCACTTTCCAAATAAGTATATATGACTGATAGATATCAGTGCATAAAATTGTTTTCAGGGGAGCCAGCTGATTGAATAATTAATGACAGAATTTTTTAAATTGCTAAATTGCTAGGTTCACTTTGGAGCTTAGAGCTGCTGAGTGCTTGTGAATTATCTTGATTACCTTTAATCTTTGGTGTCTACTGTATGCTTCTGTAAAAACCTACTGAGAACTATGCAAATATGGTCAGCATAAGATTTTGATCCCTGGGGCCAAAATATAAAACACTACTGAACACGTTCCAACAGATGAGAGCAGTTGGCCTCTCCTGACATCTTCAGAACCTCTACGTAAAGTTTTCATAATTTACGGAACTGGTATTAGATCAAGTAATATTCTTCCACTCCCTTTTTAGGAATATGTATAGCATTAGGGGGAAAAATGTCTTGCTCTTGAACAAGTGCACAAAATTAACTTGCTTACATACAGCTTCATGAAAGAATTTTTTGTCTTCATAAATTTTTTGTTTTATAAAGGCCTTTTGAACTAGATTCCTTGATTGTTCTTGTGGCTTTGACTTAAACTGCTAGAAGGTTCTGTATTGCCCATGGGTCCTGTTACCTGAGGCTCTCTTCAGGCTGATTTTGTTGGCTTGGTTTAGTGTTTGCTTCTGTTGTTTCTCTTATTCTTCCAGTGTTAGGAACAACCCTAGGTAATCCTTCAGATCATGAAGCAGATCTGAACTTAGAATAGTCCTGTACTGGTATCATTTGTATGGCCCTTTCCGGAGACTCGAAGATTGCTAGTAATAATGAGATTTTCCTTGATATGTTTAAGATAGGTAGTGTGAAATAAATATATTAATTGTATTTTATTTTAAATAAATTATATAAATATGTCAGATGCAACTAAAACCATATGATATTTGACTGGTTTATTGAAAAAAGACTACTACTTATTGTTAAATGGTGGTGGTATTTAAAATTTCTTGTTTTTTGCTAAAGATCACCATGTACCTAATATTTTGGGCCAAGACTAAAAATTTATTTCTATTTCAGAGTTCTGGGTACTTAGGCTAGTTACCGCTACAACTTGACACTTAGTCTAAACACACTGGTGCAAATTCCATTATAGCAAAGACCGTCTTCTAGGATATTATTGCAGAGGAAAAGAATGCAGTGTCAGCAATATGTGTCTGAATGGGGAATGAATTTTTTTCAGCTTGATTAGGAAAAAATGTGTGTGTGTATGTGCACGTGCCTGAGTGTGTAAAATGTGTAGCTATGATCATCTCAACAGAAAGTTTTATATTACAGCTTTATGTCTAACTCTAAATTAAAAGTTACTCGTTTTAATTAAAATGCATGTTAACAACTGAACCGTTCAGGTTACATAAGATTGAAAACACACCCAACCTGTCTATGTGTTTAAATTCCTTTCTCTGGCTTAAGTTGGGGCATTCAGCAAAACAATTGGCAAGTCATCGGCCTCCTGCCTGTAGACCCTTTGCCTGCAAACAGTGGAGATGTGACTGCAGTTTCGAGAGATGAAACATGAAGCATGCCAGGCCCATCTGTGCCAGCCTTATAAAACAAAAGCACCAATTTTATCATCATTGTCTTTTGTTCTCCACAGTGCTATTCATGTGGCTGTTTTATGAATGCCAGAGTCGCGGGCATCCATTGATCCACCGCTTTCTGTGCCGCACTGTTTGTTCTCGGCTATAATACTTGTCACCCCAGCACCCTGTTCCTTTTAAAAAGTGGAAACTTTAATGTCAAGAATCTTGAGTAATTTTATAAGGTTTCATGTAACAGACCGAAGGGCTTTGTTTTTGGATTGCAGATCAAATATGAGTTGGGGTGGGGTGGATAGATAGGCTTTTAAGCAGAAGGAGGAAATCTACTGCTTGTGTGTCTCAGAATCCATAAACCTGTTATTTTGTCATATTGATGTCAGTTTTCATTATCTTCATGAATGGGTGTTTCCCATCTTAATGCATAGTATTTGCATGTGATGAACCAGCCAGTTTAAACATGGCTTCTTTTAATGTTTCTGAATTTCCATTCAAATGATCAGAAGTAATTCTTATTTGCAACCACACTGGGCCAAATATAACTGCGGACCCATTTGAGCTGTAATGCTACAGTCAGCCGATTAATGTCCAAATCTAAATAACACAATCGGCTACTGTATTGTGGAAGTGGGGATATGTTAGATATTTAAGAGAATGTTTATTATTCGTATCCTAACAGGAAAGGATTGACTACACCATCTCATTTTTAAAAGATAATATGGCACCAGTCAATAGATAATGTTTTCTGTAGACTAAGCAGTGGGCTCAGTCTGTCCCTGAGAGTATCAGCATTATCATGGAATCACAGAACTCTACAACGAGGAGAAGTTGAAAGACATCTAACCCAATGGGTTTTAAATCGGGTACCGAGAGCCTGGGCCTTCTCAGAGAGATCGGTGGGGGGCCATGGATCCTTCTGCCCACTTTAGCCAGTACTGCTTCGTTTTCCATCTGTCTTGTATTTGGGAGTTCCAGAGGAAAGTTTTAATAGTTCTGATACTTAAAATTGAAACTTGCTCATAATCCAACAGTTAGAAAGTTGGGCCAGTCCACAACCAACCCAGGACCATCAGCGAGGTGGAATCCTGACTGCCAGTTAAGTCTTGGAATCTGTTTATGCAGAACAGCACCTACCTTTGGCTACGCCCCCTTGAATGGCTGTGCAAAGAATCTTTGTGCTCATTGCCTCCCCTCCTTGATATTTTCTTTTCCCGGTGTTGAATTTAAAAAAAGATGAGGAAAGAAACCTTTCTCTCTCCAGGTAAACATTATCTGTGAAGGTTCGAGCTAGAAGTCTCTTAGCAGGATTTGCTGTTTTTCTTCCAAATGTCCCTTGCCCTCTGTCCTTCAATATGTCCAAGCTAAGTTTGGGCCAAATAAATCATTATGTTCATGGCAGTGTCTTTGTAGGTTGAAAAGGGAGGAAGCCTTCTTTATTAATAAGGCTATATCCAAAATCCACTCTAATTTTGAGTATATCAGTTAGAATATTTAGGATTCTGATTCTACGTATAAATAAATTCAAAAAATGGGACAATAAGCCCAAAAATTGAATCATAAAACCATATCTTAAGAGACAGCCAAGCTCAGTGAGGTGGGCTAGCTGAGTTATCATTTTGGAGGTCGTTTGTTTGTTTATATGTTGTATCCGGAAGACTGAAAGGCAGAGTTGATCTGTGGTGGTTTATTCACTAGCAGAACATTGTCAGAAATAAAAGCAGATAGTGTTTGTGCTAGCCAATAGGAGTAAGTAGTACCAGGGAGGCCTAGACAACCGAAGTTACTCAGAACGCCTGAAAAAGCCGGTGAGGCCCATTCTCAGGGGCTGATTTTCCAGCCCTGAGGTCCAGGGCGGCTCCTTGTCCACACCCTGGCCCCTGGGCAGGCTGCAGTCAGGGGCAGCTTTTCATAATGGAGGCTGTGCTAGAAGGGCTTCTTTTCCTTAATTTTCTGTATATGATTAATCCACTGGACTTTCTGGAATTTCTGTTAGGAACTCCAGATATTTAGTAATACTTTTCCAAGCATAGTTCCTGCTAATAGATACCTTGGCGCTCTGTAATTGAAGTAAGACAACAGCTGGTAGATCTCCGTGATAATACAGTTGCACAGCACAGTAATCAAATGGACATACATAAAAGCTGAGATGTATGGTGTCACTCTCTCTGTTTTGCCCTTTGGCAATTCAGCTTTGAGTTTCTTTCCGGCAGCAAATGGGGAATTAATTCAGTACTGTCATTCTGATTGTCTCATGACTCCAAGAAAGAATGGGACATTTTGTAAAGAAGAATACTTGACAAGATTTAATAGTGAATAGAGGGGAAGGTAAACATAGGAATTTCTGTATTTCAGTGAACATTATTTCAAGTTTCTCCTACCTTCCTTTTCTTCTTTGTATTGATGGAGCCACTAATCAGATAGTGTTGTCTTCTGATTTTTGTATAAAAATGCCTTGTGTTGGTATTCATAACTCATTAATGATGTGCTCCAAAGGGAAATTGCCAGAATTGTCTGCTTGTGTTAGTATTGGAACCTGAGCTGGCGTCTACCCTGTTTATCCACAATAGCGTGAGGTCTGCGCCTCTTGCCCCACTGTTCCGTCCAGTCACTGCTCTTGTAACTCTCACCACTATTCTAATTTGAAGGATAAATTTCCTGGTCTCCCTGGTGATGTATTACCTGTTGGAGACCTAACTCCAGTCTTCATGGTGTTTCTTTTGGGCACTTCGCACAGTTGATCATCCTCTTCTTTCTTGCCTTCCAAGACTCTAGGTCTTGACTGTCTAGTCATCTTGACTGGCTCTGACTCTTCACCCATCAGTGTCCCCTAGGTGTCTAATCAACTTCGGTCTCTTCTCTCAGCCTCCCATGCACTGCCTGGGTGAGTTCACCTCTCAGTTATCTTGGACCACCGCCTGTATTCCAGTAACTGCCAAATGCGCAACTTTCAGCAAAGCCCAACCTTCCTCCTGGCCCAAAGCATGTTGCCAATAAGAATTGACTAGACACCTCTTCTTGGTTCTCCCACAGGAATCTAATTCTCAACTTGACTTCTAAGTTGAGAGCATGAGCTGATATTGGAATCCTTGACATTTTGTATCTTTAAAAAAAACTAGATTATTTTCATACATTTTTATAATTATATTTAAAATGTTTGCTTTGTTTTGAAGTGACAAGATAAGGGAGCCTGCTATTTGCAACCACTTATTTGCAAATAATGTATTTTGCTTGTGCACAGTCATTATTCTTGAAAAATTAAATTGATAATGTTTGCTTTCTTTTGGGATATGAGATTATATATATATACAGATGTAATATTTCCCATTTTTGATTGGCTTTTGAAATACTAGAAATATCTTTATGTGCTGTATAAGAATCTTGATCAAATTAATATAAATAAAAGATCTTCTGAAAATCAATTTGGGGTAACTTTGCAGAATTACTATCATAGCAGTTTGTCCCTTGACTTGTATTTTACTGCTGTGTCTCTTATGCTCGCAGTCATTAAACAGCAGTCCACTACGGGCGTAAATTAAACAGTATGTGACTGAGAATAGAAACACATTAAAATTCTGTAATGGTCAAAGCCCTCAGGGCAGTGTTGCACTGTCATAACCCGGGGGTGAAAGTGTCATGAGGAGCCACTATTCAGGCTCACAGCACAAGACTTAGAGTCTCAAGCTCTTCTGTTGTTACGGGAGAAAGTGTTTAAAAACTTGTATAAGAGATTTTCTTGAAATAAAAATGGAAACAGTTGCCCTTGCTGCCTTGAATGACCTCATCCCCTCACAGCACCTTAGCAAACGGCTGGAGGTGCAGACAGCTCCTGCCGAACTGAGGAATGCTTCCACTGACCTCTTATTCGTCCTTAAGCCCTTGCTGCTCAGAGAGTGAAGAGGGAAGGAAGGAGGAACTCAGGGATGTGAACTAGGCATGTTTTGCCTGGAGTATGGAGACTGAAGAAGTCCAGAGAGAAGCCAAAGAGGTGTTCCTATGAACATTCCTCATTAGACAGAAGGCTTCAGCCCCGTGAGTGTCACCTTTGCCATGTCGCCACTCCTTCCTCTCTTCCTTCCCACCTCCCTCCATCCCCCTTCTCTCCCAGGACCCCTGGCTACTACTCCCCCTGTGTGATTCCCACCTCACAAAGGTGGACAGAGTTGGTCACACATTGAAAGGCAAGAATAAAACAAAGGGTTGGCACCGTCTTCCCTCCCCCTCCTGTGGACGAGTGCCCACTCGTCCTCCTGTGTCGCCTGTCTCCAGTAATGGTCACAGTTCAGTCATCCACTCCACCAGTAGTTGTGAAAACTTACTATGCCACACATCATGCTAGTTACTAGGCACAGGATGGAACAGTCAAGGTCCCGTCTCACTCAGAGTTTATATTCCAGGGGATGAGACAGAACTAAACAGGAGATGAACCCAGTAGTGAGTACATAATTAATCGTGTGTGCTAGGAATGAGTGGTAGAGGGTGTAATGAGAGCTTGGGGACATGACTTGGCCTGAAGGACTCAGGGAAATCACCCTGCTACAGACCTGTGCCTTCCTTCTTACTGTCTCCAGTGCTACATTCAGTCATTTCCAGGTCTTGTTGATTGTCCTTCTGAAGCATCTCTCAGATCCCTCTCATTTTCTGTTCCTGCTGAAACTACCCCACGTGTCTTGTCTTTACCTTTTATCTCCTTCACCTAGGCCATTGCAAAGGCCTGAGTCTAAATTCACTCAGAAAGTAAGGGCTGCTGTGTCTGTGGAGCCCACACACCCACTGTGAGCTGGGTGTTAACCAGGACACCCTCTGTGACCCGCCCACATAAGCACCCGGTCTTACAGGGGATGTATGGTGATACTTTCTTTGGATCTCCAGGTGTCATCGCTAACTCAGACCCAGTGTGTGATAATCCATTTCAGTCACCCAGGCAAATGACCATTGATGAATCCCTTTGGCGGTGACTAGGAGAATCATAGTTACTCTGATGTGGCAGGGCCTTCTTTCCAGGGCCCAGCCACTTTCCAGATCTGAAGATTGTCTCATGTCTGGGAACTGGGCAAAGGATGGTGACTTTTTGTTGGGCCAAGCACCCTCTGCCTCCTGTTCCTCCATTCTTGCCCCCTTTTGGTTGTTGATGTTAAGCAACATGCTGTTGACTTTTGGACTCTTTTGCCCCTGAGGATGCCATGCTCTGTTACCATCTCCACAGCCCCCTGCAGGTCAAGTCCCCTCGGCTGCCCCTCTCACCTTGCCAGTCATTAGGGCAGCTGCGGCCTCCTGGCTTCTGGTGGGAAGCTCCTGCAGCCATCCTGTCATTTCAGGACCCTGTCATCCCCATGGATATTAACGAGCCATCTCTCTTCCCATCAACCCTGCCTGCAGAAGAGAGCCACCTCTGAATTATTAGTGAAACTGGGTCTCTCTCACCAGCACATTCCTGATGGCCTGTGTGATGGTCTGTCCTCTGGGGTCCCCTCGTGGAACATAATTCTCTGATTGTTCTTCTGACTTCTCCAGATGTCTCCATTCCAGCATGCCCACTTCCCTCTGCTTTTTCGTTCTTTGTCTACTGTCTGTCATTACACACCCACCTTAGCTGCCATGCATGTCTCAGGAGCTCTGGCCATCGGTGTTCTAGCTGCAGCTTGCTGTGTCTTCTGCTCTTACGTGGGGCTCGGGGCCTCTTGTCCACTACCTGGAGGCCCTCTGGATCTCCCACTTACCGCAAGCTGTCTTCAAGGCCTTCAATCTCCTCTTATTCCTCTGCGTGGTGCTGTTAGGACTGCTTGGTGTAACCAGCCACTCACTCTGGCTTGGTTAGCATTGCAGCCGCCACATCTCTCAAGCGCCTGGATCATGGCACCTTCAACAGTGTTCCCCTCCACTACTGGGACATTTTCCCAGGTTCCAACTGGACCGTCACCCTGTGCCAAGGACCATGTGCCACCTGCTGCTCAAGCATCCTATTTCCTCACCAGGTAGTGAGCAAGCCCCTGGTCCTGGTCTTACTGCCTGCTTTCTCAGGCCACTCTCAGAGCCACTTGGGCTGCCCCAGACCTCCAAGAAGAGGAGGCTAAGGTGGGATTAGACATGCAGGAGACTCATGGAGGGCAACCCTTGTAAGGGAAAAGAGGAGGGAAGTGGAGGAGGGAGAGCACCATGGGAGCCCTGTGAAGGGAGGAGGGCGAGAAGGGGAGGTCCAGCGGGCATGTTCACAGAGTGCAGCACCTTGAGCCAGAGTCACCTGGCAGAGAAGACCCCACATCAGTGATTGCCTGGGGGGCACGCGTCCTGGGGGAGCTGAGGGGGAGGATCTCAGCACCGGGGTGTCTGTTACCTGTGCCTCCTTCAGCAGGGGCTCTGAGCGGTGCATTTCCACAACCACCGCACTGTCTTTCTAAATAAACTGTGCCACGTTATATTTTCTTTGGGTTTGTTCATCAAGAGTGCACTGTCAAGTGATATGGTAATACAATCGCAAACGGAAATAAAGGTGCTGAGAAGTAGGTGCTAACCACAGGAGCCTGCGCAGATCCAGGTACCATATCTGGGTAATTGTGAGGAAAGTTCATGTTCGGTTTGCATTTGAAGGAACTGAGTAGCACCTAAAGAGGTCTGTTGGGGTGTTTAAGAGCCGGAGCCAGAGATTGGCGTCATGGAGGTAGAATGAATCACTTGATGTCAAACAGCTCAGCCTCCCATTCTGGCAGGCTCTCACTTAACATATCCTGGCAAAATAGTTGTTTGTCAGATTCCTGAAAATGTGTCAGTCACTCGAATTGTCTCTTTGGATAGGTTCATGAATATTCAGCAGAATTTCTGCTCTCAGCTTCAGGAGCTCTAGAATCCAAATCTACGTGATTAACAAGGGTATTAGAGGCCCTGATTCGAGTCCTCTCTGCAATATCCCCAAAAAGTGGCTGCCCAGCCTTTCCTACTAGGAGACTCGTTACTAAGGCATTGTGTTTCGTTTCTGTCAGTATTATTGAAGCAAAGTTTACTTCCTGTAATTTCTCTCTGTTGCTTCTAGTTTCGTCCCCAAGAGCCATGTCGAATGAATCTATTCTCCTTTCCACATGATAATCCTGTAATATCTGAAGGCTTAAACCGTTTTTTATGCGTTTCAAGTCCCTAATTATTTTTGTTTCTCTTCTCTGTATTTATACCTGTTTGCCAAAATGCCTCTTTAAATGTGGGACCCAAACCAACACACGCACCCTGAGTGTAGTCTGACCAGTACTCCCTCCAGCTCTCACCTTCCCGTTCTGACTCTGAGCTCACGTTGAGCAGCTACGGTGCTGCAGGCGCTTCCAGGCAGCTGCCGCTTGGAGGTCCTTTTCTCTCCATTCTGCTTTGAGCAAGTTTTTTTTTTTACTCCTGATTGCAGGACTTTACATTTGTTCACATTAAATGTAATTTTGCTACATTTATGATATACTTCAAATATTTTAATCATATCAGATTATTCTACATATCCACATATACATTAGTTACATTACATACCAATTTCAGATGATATGACCTGAACTGTGATGCATTTTATTGAAAATTATAATGAGGCCTGACGTGTACTGAGCCCTTACTATGGGTTAGACAGAGCTAAGCATTTTACATGGACTATCTCATTCTTCAAGACAATAATTCTTATTAGCCCCATTTTATAGATTACGATTGTAAGATGTAAGGAATTCAAGTAACTGTCTAGTACTGTGGAAGGTCTGAGATTTTACCCATCTTGCAGACTAACAACTTATCTCACCAAGTTCATGGATGCTAGTAGAAGACGTGAAATTCCTGGATCAGAGACAACAGACATTATTACTCACAGCAGTAGTAGTAAGCAGAGGGTCAGCATTTGTCCTGACCCTCTTTGGGACCCTCTTTTGGATTCCCAAATCCCAGCTCCCACAGAGTGACATGAAGAGGCCCTGTGACACCTGTACACACAGTGGGGTGTGAAGAACACAACATCAGGAGAGGAATCAACTAAGGGAGCCTAAATCTTTTATTATGAGCAGTGAGCTGGCCAGTCCTTTTCCCCAGAGGGACACTTACTGTTATTACAGTGGACAATAAGTAAATCTGCCCTTTGCTCTAGAAGAGGACACTGTCTCCATCTTCCAAGACTATTTACTCTAGAAGCATCCTTGGAAAGATAATCTAGAATAAAGGCAATGAGTACCTGTGCTCACAAGATGTGCAGAGACACAAGAGATCCATAGAGAATTGTCTTCCAACGGTGAGTTGCTCAAAGCAGAGTGAGGAATGAAATCCAGGTATGCTGACTCCACAGCTCATGCTCTTTCTCTTAACTGGAAGGGATTGTAAAGATTATCCAACCCTTCTCCTTTATTGCTAATGAACATTTGAGTAAAGGAAGGTTCTCATGCTCTTTTTAAAGTAATATTTATTAAGGTCTATTGTATGCCACACGTTGGAGATGCCATGGTAGATAATAAAGTCCCGTGTTAAGGGGCCTCAGTCTAGTGGGAATGATGGGCATGTTTATGAATAATTGTAACTCAGTGTGTCAGAGGTATATACAGAGGGCTATGAGAGTATCTACTTAATTTCTCTATAAAACTTCAAGTGGGGCCGGCCCATGGCCGAGTGGTTACATTCGCATGTGGCCCAGGGTTTTGCCAGTTCGGATCCTGGGTATGGACATGGCACTGCTCATCAGGCCATGCTGAGGTGGCATCCCACATGGCACAACCAGAGGCACTCACAACTAGAATATACAACTATGTACTGGGGAGCTTGTGGGGAGAAGGGGAAAAAAAAGGAGATTGGCAACAGTTGTTAGCTCAGGTGCCAATTGTTAAAAAAAAAAAAAAATCTAGCCTTACCAAAATGACTTCTTAGTTGTAATACCTTGCCAATTGGAAAAAAGAAAAACTTGAAGTGACTTTCAAATTAAAGAAATGTGCAATTAAAAATGTGTAAATACCTAATTTCTCATGGATAAGTTTTAATATGGTTGCCTTAGAACCTAAATATTCTGTTGTGCTTGTTGAGAAACTATTTAATAGGTCATAAACATGACAAATCACAAAAGTGTTCAAGTGTATTCTTCCTGTGTACATTTAGGGAACCTGAAAATTCTTCTAGTAGTCACACTGTTAACTTTTACCGTAGAAATTTATTCTTCCAAGTCTAGTACCAGCTGAAATAGATCCTTGCCTTTCTCTACCACTTACTGATTCATCCTCAGGACTATCAATGATATAATTTTATTTTCCATCACAATAACTCTTAATGAGGGAGAGGAATTGCATCAGAGCCACATGAATAGTGACGGAGATCTTATTCAAGGTTCTAGGGAAGAGTGAAGAACTGACATAGAGTGTAAACTCTGAACCTTGGAGGTTTGAAAGCTGTTACAATTCCTTAAATATCCCGCCCCTTAAAAACTTTAACAGCTATTAAAGAAATAACAAGTGTTATACAAGCCTTGGGTCTCTAGACTTTTATTCCAGCTGTATGGTGCTAGTTCGGGTCTGTTATCAGGTAAGGCCCCTGGAGAAGCTTCTGTTGAAGGCGCTCCTGGTGAACTCCCTAGAGAGCAGAGACCATCCTCTCTTGCTTGATCGCCACGCTGCCAGCCTGTCTATCATAGACTCACACTTCGTGAAGATGTTGGGATGAGGAGTGGGATGCCGAGCAGGATGGAGGGGAAGGCAGACTGTGGGCACTGTACACTGTGCTTGCATGTGTGCGTGGGCACGTGTGAGTGCGTGTGTGTACAGATGTGTGTGTGCACGCGCATATGTAGGCTTTAAGAAAACACAATTTGACATGTGACTAAGCACATACTTTTTTTTAATTTCAGAAAGTAATACCCTATTATGTGACGCTATGTAATTAAATTATCAAGTGCTGTTAATGGTATAGGAGTCGTGCATTCATTCTTGCTCAGCTTTGCCTCCTTGAAGATCAAGACAAGGCCTTTGTTGATCCACAGCAAAGCTAGTGAAGAAGGGGAGGAAGGCGCCACCCCTCTTCTTTGTCGCCCAGCCCAGGGAGCCTGCCTTTTGCTCCTTCTGTATCTGTTGAAGCTCCACCAGTGGCAGATGTGTCGCTGTATTTTATGTGATTCTGGGAAATTCTGGGGCAAGAAGTGACCCACTAAAACACATTCTAAGTTCTTTCCTAAACTTTGTTGAAGGTTATTTCAAGTGGGCAACGGCAGGGTGTCCGTGTGAACACCAGCATTACTTGCTTCATGTCATCGTGTTTCTCATGGGAGCTCCTGAGTTTTGATTACACGTGGTGGTTTGAATTCCCAACTTGTTCGAGGCACCGTTCCCCATACCAAACATCTTCTGGGGTTCCTGCATCTTCTGTTCCCTGCCACTATAGATAGGACTTTGCTCTTGTTTTCTTGCGTGTCTGTCACGTTGAGTGATTCCTACATATGGGTGTGAGTTGCTCCAAGACAGCATCAGGAGCTCATGCTGGTTGGTTTGTGGCCTGCCCGTCTGACAGCAACATCGAATTTTTTTAAACAGTGTTTTAGTGGAAAGGCAAAATAGTGCCGTCCATTTAACAAAGTTCCTTAGCAAACTAATAATAATTTGAGAGAGATCATTTTCAAGTTCATATCCTGATGCAGCCCAGTGGAATGACGTGTGATGTTCTGTCCCCCGACTGTACTCTCACCTCACTAGACATGGTACGTTTTTAAAACATGCACCATGGAAATTTGCTTGAGGACTTTATCGGTGGCGTGCATCACTGTGCAGACACAACAGCAAGAAATGTCGCCTCTGGACACACAGACACCTTTAAAGTCAGCAGCATGTCCCACTACGGGTACTGCCTGTCCTGCTGCCCGAGCCCATGTCCACTTGGGTGTCGTAGTGTGCTTGCCCAGGGATGCCCTGTGAACGTTCCCTGCCCCTCAGGGAAACCAGCCAGGTGTGTGGAGGCGAGAAACTGCGGCTATTCACCCACTCTGCCACATTAACAGCTTTCAATTGCTGGCATTCTACTCAGTGTTTTAATTTGTAAGTTTGTTTTTATTCATTCCACTCATTTCAAAGCAAGGGTTCAAGCCTCAAATTTGTCTTTTGTTTGATATTTTTAAATCAGTTTTAACCTTTATTATCCCAGGCGTATAGAAATTCTGCAATTTTAACATGGGAGTTTAACGGGCATTTAGGAAGATGTTCAAAATAAAGACTGAAGTATTCACTGGTTAGAAAGAAAGTATGTTATTGTTTTCCACCTTGACCCTGGCCTGGCAGCATCTACCCCACCTCTTGGCCCTCCGCCTCCTCGGGTCTGTCCTCACGTGCAGAGAGGGCTGGGGGCCAGGCCCAACCGTCCATCAAGGCCAGTGCCCAGACGCACTCCCCGAGTCAGCCTGGGTAGATGGAGGAAGGATCGATACCCACTGCTTGCTCTTACTTTCACAGAGTGTTCTGAGTTGCCTCAGTTTACTCTGCTTGTGCCAGAAGTCCCTATGAGGGTGGTGTTCAGTTCCTCATTGCTGGAGCTTCCTCAGCATTTGTGGGCTACCCCCAGGAGACAGTGCCTTCCAGCACCATCCAGATGTCTGTTCCCAGACTCAAGGATGGTTGCCATCTTTGGATCTCATCCTTGTGAAGAGGTCAGGCCTTTCTGCCACCCATAAGACACTCAGGCTCCCCTCACACGCGCTGCCAGCTTAATGGGAATATAGCAGTGATGTGCCCAGAACAGATGACTCATCTTCATATGTGGAGAAGAAATTCACATTGTTTTAAGTGTACACCAGCAGCTGCTGTCATTCAGCTCGGAGCAGATGTGAGACCTCCAAAAGCTTTGCCGATAATTAAAATACTAACAGTGAGCGTTTTACCCCAGCTGCAGGTTCTGTTTACTGTAAATTTGATTTTAATGGTGCCTCTGTGCTGTTACGGAGGAGGGTTTGCTTTTTACCTTCGTACAAAAGTGTCTACAATGAAGACAAATGTCTGTTTCCTCTCATTTCCTCGGGAAAGAGATGAAGACACTATAACATACAGGAAATCTGAACATACCTACAAAAATGAATGTGATCTCTTTATAGGGTTTGCCAGAAAAACAAAAGGAGACAAGTTTAATCTGCCCGTTAGCCTTTAAAGTCAGCCTTGTTGGAGGAGTGCCTGCTAATGACGTTGGCTGGGCTGCTTATTTGCATAATTTTACCCTTTAAAATGTGTATAATGTGTACAACTTTTGAAAAATAGGCCTTGTCTCCCAATATTGTGTTATCTGTATTGGGAGCTCTGTAAGAATGTCAGAGGACACTTAGGAAAAGGTCGTTGGGCTTCCTAATTTTCTGTTTCTATAGCACAAAACAGAATGTCGGTGCTAGTTTGAGTTGAGGTTTTAAAGTCCAGCAGAGACGGCCTTACAGTAAGCAGACTGGGCCGCCGTGTATCTGGACTCTCTGACCTTCAAGAAGACTCCTGGACGCTGCTGGCCTGAAATTTCACGACTTGTTCAAGCCCCTAAATCCCCCGAATGCAAGAGTGTGGGGGTGCCTCCATCTTGCCTTCTGCCAGCTGTGACGAGTAATCCTGATGCGCAGGAGCAGGGTGAGGGCTGGGTCCCTGGGGCCACGCGCTCCCAGGGAGGTACACATCCTGGAAGGCAGGAGAGAAAGTGCCCAAGACAGACTCCACCTCCCAGTGGCCAAGACCTCGACACCCAAAAATGGGTACGAAATGCCAAACACATAGCCTCCCTTCCCCCTGCTTGCTCTGTTCCAGGCAGAATTAAGACACTTGAGCACTTTCGGCTAGTAAATCAGCTGGCTGTTTTTAAGAAGTGCTCTTCATGGGTAAATGACAAGAGCAGAGCACTTTACAATCTAACTTTAAAGTCCCTTTTCATCACCCTCGTGAAGCATGATGACACTATTTCTGTCACATGAGTCAAATTTCCAAAGTTCTATGGTTGTCACATTGTGATCTATCGACAGGCCGGCTCCCTGCAGGCCCGTGTAGCAGCAGAGAAACAGTTAACCACACCCTGCCCTTCACGTCCCTCCCAGAAAGGCCTGTTCAGATAACCTTAAAGGACTATTCTTATCTTCCTGTGTGAGATTTGTGTGCATGGCTCCCATTACTGTTAGAGCTTCATGCATGAAAATGATAATATATACCTAAGGGCCTGATATAATACAAAATTTCTTAGGGTTTGTGACTTTAAAGGTAAAATATTGTCTTTTATTCTTTGTCACTCTTCAGTGCCCATGGAAATATCTAGGCCCACGGAGACTATTCGTGGTGAAGTTAGAAACCTGGCTGATCATGTATTTCCAACTTGAGATAAAATTTATTCTTAGTTTTTTCTGAATATCTTAGAATTTCTTTCAGGGGTCTTATATGATTATCTTCGATCATTACCAGTCCTAAATATAGTACTCATGATAATTGAGAAAAAAGAACTAAGACTTTTGTTGCCTAAATGTGTATCCTGGCTTGATGTAAGTATTCCTTCAGTAAAAATTGCACAGTGTATCTTATGAAATCATGTATTTGGAGTGATGTGAAACAGTCTCTTGAAATGATGTGGACTTCAGTTAATTTTTCACAGAAAAATAATTTTCCTCATCTCTTCTTATAAAACAATGGCCTTCCTGAAATTGAGGCTGGAGCGATGACTTGCACCGTAACTCTTGTATACATACTTTTATATGTTTATTTGTGGCATAAAGCTGATATTTACCAAAATTATTTTGGTAACTTTAATTATTATGCTGTCGCATATCTAACACATCCTTAGGCCAGCTTATAGCAGGTTAGGGTTCAGAATGAGCAAAACACGATTGTGCTCTGAAATAAGTCTCACTAGCATAGCTATCGTATTTAACAAGCATGCCAAATACTAAAAATAATTTTAATATTGTATCTCCAATAACCTAAATATTTCTAATTTGTGTATGAATTTTATTAACAATGACCAGAATGCATTTGTAACTCTTGAAAATAATAAATGTAGGGTACTAACCATCCTTGGTTCTCTCCAAAAAATGAAAAATGATGGCAAAATTGTCATTTCGGCATGGGGATGAGCCCCAGAGGCACTGTAACCCCTGCGGTTATAGACCAGATCGGAACTCTTACCCCGCTTGATTGGGCTTTTCCTCCAGGAGCCGGAGGCAGTGCGGAGCGGCTGTGTGGGGCACGCTCCCTAATTTGTGCTGTGTTAATATGGAGGGCACTTGCTTCTCCAAAACCGGACTTCAGTAGAAGCTCTCTTAGGGACATCCTGCAGTAACACTGGTAGTTATTATTGTCCCCAAATGAATACATTATAGAGCAATTATTGATATCGATTTGACTGGCTATACTATTGGTGACTGCTGTTGTAAGAATAATTTATTCCCTTCTTTGAAATTTCTAAAAGCTTATATTTCATTGAATTTTAATTTGTCATTTTTCCTGCTTTCACTTGAAAAACTTATAAGCTTTTGTGACATTAAAATATGGCTCTAATTTATTAGCATAATCTGTTAATATTGTTTCATTTTAATAGACATTAAGTATGATTTCTTAACATTCTTGTTAAAATTACATCTTAAAATTGAAGTCGAGAAAAATTATATGTGGCTTAAGAATCACAGTGTCATGTATGCCCCAAATTTTTATGCAAAATGTATTACTTTTTCAATCGCATCATGTTCCAGGTACTTTAATTATAACGATGAACCAACCTAGCATTTTCAAGCTTAGTGCCCTCCCAAAATATAAAACTTAAAACACCCACAGTATCTGAGATGTAACGTAGCAATGTATAAACATGTAACACTGTTTCAGGAGAAGCTTAGAAATTTAAAATAAATGCTGGCTGGTAGCAGCCAAGTGGCTTACACAGGATATTAGCACAGGCTTCCCCATCGCATTAGGCATTTCACCCCACACAAGTCTTTCTAATGCCATCTTTATCTGCTACGCGATGCATGAAATCTACTTTCAGTTTTAGAACTGCTAGAGACCTTTGACCCGTTTAGTGGAGACACAATGTGACCTTTCTATTGTCATTGGCTTTCATTCTACTGAAAATTCTATGAATTTTTATTACAAGGTTTTTTTAAACCAAGCTGAGGCTCCAACAAATTACTTGACGCAGATGAGATGAAGTTGTTGGAGTGGTGGTGGGTAAGTTTTACAGCCAGCGTGTGTGCGCCGAGGAGCCCGAGCCTGTGTCCTGCAATGTCATACGCCAGTAACTGCTGAGCCTACTATTGGATAAATACATCATTTTATGGAACATTGATTGTTCTATAAACCCAATGGAGTATTATGCTCTATGATCAAACCATTTAGATTGTGTGTAGAGCACAGAAAATGCCATATTCAGGATGGTACTAAAAGTGCCATTTGTGTATTTTATGGATGTCATTACAGGGGAAACTTCTCTCTGTAGGCCCTGTTTACTGCAAAATTTTTTAGTCTGTAGTGACATTTTTCATTCACAACGTATGCCTTCAAGAGAGGGGGCCCTTGTTTTATTTGTTTCATTCGAGTTTACTGCACAAATTCTGTACATTTTAATTAAATGTAAGCTTAACAAAAGCATAAGGTATTTATTCTGTGGGAAAAAATGATGACAGTAACACCAGAATCACACACATACCAAAAGGAGGTAGTCAGGTCCTCAACCCCATCTCCAGCTTCCCAGAAGCGCAGCAGACAGCCGTGCGGAGCCGTTAGCCCGGGGTGGGGGTACGAGTCTCTGCGGCTTCACCCCTCCCCTGCAGCCTGGCGGGGTGTGTGCTTTCCAACTCTGGATGTGTTCTCTTCAAAAACAACACACAGGAAGGCACTGAGCTTCATAATGATCTTCTGGAGAAGTGAGCCTCAGTAGAAATCATTTCCCTGAAAACAAATCCTCAACCCAAAAAAACCCTTCTGATTCCAGCCGAGTTGTAGACTTCCGATGCCTTTAGCCCTGAGAAGGGAGGACATCTCTGTACTCATGAAAGCAAATGATCAGTGGGTTGGGATTTCATAAACGGGCGCTGGGCTGCATTTTAACTTCATTTGCACCTTCTCCACAAAGCTATTTATTGTCCTCTTGGAAACAGATCCAAAAAGCACTGATTTAGATATGCTCTTTGATTAGCTGCTGTCGTTGCACTAAGATCCAACATTGTCTTTGAACAATATAACATGTAATACAAATATTCTGTTGGGCAGCCGTGCTCCATTGAGGATGCGTGTGATTTTGGAGCTGTAACGGTGACTGAGCAGTTCAGGAGAAGACCTGTACAAAGTTCCTGTTTAACAAATACCGTATGCATTTGGCCATTTGCATTGGTGAGCCTTACAGTTCATATTTACTAGGAAGATCTCAAAAATTGAAGTTGATGTACCCAGTAAATTCTTGGTCATAGCCCGGTTAGAATTTAAAGTTACAGTAGAGATTCACATTAGTTTAAATGACACTTGAACTTCTACACAGCTCAACATTAATTCATTATGGTCGGAATGGAAGAATCTTCAGTGGGTGAATCTTTTTCAATCTGATTGAGGCTGTTACATTTTATAGGTGCTATTTTTCAAAGCAGTACTGACAGCACTCGAAGTTATTAAATTGCTGAATCAAAAGATGGACCTGCACTCGCATTTATGAACTGTGATGGAATAGCTGGGCTTGCGCTGAGCAGAGGGTGCGATGTTGGTGTTGTTAAGCTTCATCACACCACGTAGTGACAGCAATATTTACCCATGTAGTTTACTTTAATGATCTGGAAGTGGCTTAACCCACCTCCAGATTCAAATACACTCAGTAAGTAGTTCAGAATAGCATAATTATCAATGCTGCAAGGGATTCAGAGGGTAGTCCTCCAGCCCGTCACAGACTAAAGGGAATTGCTTGGACTCGAGCGCATAGGGCTTCTTTCAGAGCTGACCGAAGAACAGGATTTTTGTTCTCTCCCAACCACGGTAGTTTCTCCTGTTTTTAATGTAAAGGCACCATGTCCTCTTCTGTAATTAATTGGGGGGGAGGAGAGGGTGATTTGAAGGCTTCTTTCTTTATTTTTGTATCTATGTTTCTTTTTTCTTTTTTTCCCCAAACTCTAAATTAAACTGAAAATGACCTTGAAATTAGAGAATGGACAGAAACAAACAAATCAAGTTTAGGGTGTAATGAGGGGAGGAGAATGTTACAAACACGGTAGAAAGGAAGAGGGAGGAGAGTAATTGCAGGCATACCAGAGGAGGACCTTGGCAGGTACAGTAGACAAAGGTCTCTGGGTCCTAGTGGATGGCGAGCTGCCCAGGAATGGCAACACCCGCCCAGCTTAAATTCAGGTGTGCGTGGAGGTGTGAACATCAGTCTGTGGAGTCTCGCCTTCATCAGGCCTTCTGAGCCCAGTTCTGACCTCTTCGAAGAGAAAGAATTTAGGGAGGATTAAAGTTCAGAAGAAACCATGAGATTAGGTTGAAGCATGTAGACAGTGATTCAGCCCTTTCTTTCTAGGATCTGTGTGGTTTAACCTAATCTCATGCTTACCTTCTGAACTTTAACCCTCCTGAGGGTGTGTTTTCCTTCTGTAAGGCAGGAGAAGGGCGAAGGGGGAGGGGGAGGACGGGAGGAAGCTCTCTTCAGCAGCCATATCCCTGGGAAGGTCAGTTTAAATGCCCTAGATTAATTCCCTGAAAACTCTCCATGTGCTCACATAACCTTTGGGAAGTCTGCAGAGCCCTACGGGTAGCTGTCCTACGACATCTCCTGCCAAGCGTCCCGCAGTAGGTGTTCAGGAAGTGCTTGCTAATGGAGGCCTGTAGAGGTGCTGGCTGGGAGCCTGCTTTAGTGGTCCCCAGTTGTTCTCAGTAAACAGGAGGGAAGACAGGTACATTATCGCTAGGTAATTCCCTAAGCCAGAATCATCAACATTTTGGACCCTCCTCTGGGAAGGTTAATTGACCTTTAAGGTGTGATGGTTTATGTCTGCCTGGTTGGTGGGGGCATGGTAGGCATGGTTCACCCATGGCTATCTGCCCAGCCCGAGCAGCGTTCCCTGGTCATAATATTCAGAAGGCACTGAATGTGTAAACAGAAGGTTCTGCTACTGGAGATCGTCCTGGTTGACCCCACAGGTCTTTTCTTGACCTAAGAGTTTATGATTCCATAATCTTTCTAAGATTCACGCTATAGAGAGTTCTCTGAGAAAGAATAAATGTTAACTGGTCCTAATCTTTGTTTAAAAAAAATAGACTACTTATACATTTTACTTTCTCTCTGGAAATCAGAGCCTCAGAGGCTGAAAGAACTTGCTGTACAGAAGATCGATCCTGCAGCCTCGGTCTGCAGTGAGCTCTGCTCCAGTTAGTGCCACACACTCTCCAGCAAGTGCCACTCTTGAGGCTCTCCTGCTCCCTTACCCTTCCAAGTGGAGGCTCTCTCTGGCCTCAAAAGTTAAGGAGGGTGCAATAGTGTGACTTCCTGTGATTCCAGCTGTTGGACAAGTGAATGCAGGACATCACAACTTCACAGCATTGTATGTGAAATAGGCCAGAGTTTGCCTTTCTATAACTTACCGTGATTCCAAATCCAGGACCATCGCCTACAGTCTGGGTATGAGTCTGGACGTGTCCTCCTGGTAAATATGATCCAACAGCTTCTGTGGATCCTGCATGAGATACTGTGCCCACTGGAGGGTGGGCCCTGTCTGGGGTCTGTGCTTAGAGCAGACTGTATTGAAAGAAAGGCCTTCTGACAGAACAGCACCAACATGGTAAGCAAAATCGTGGTCTTATTTTTAAGGGATACTAGCAATAAATAATCAAACAATTCTTAGTCCTTTTCTTTCCTTTGGTAAGAATAAAGTATGCATTTTTAAAAAATGACCTATATTAAAGAGAATAAAGTGAAATATCTCAAAAATGTGGTTGCCATTGAAATATGGAAATGCTTACTATAGTTATGTATAGATCATTCTCTTACTTAGGAGGGAAGGAGGCAATAAGAAGAAAACTGATAGAAAATTTGAGATTTAAAGAAGAAAACAGGAACTCTGTTTAACAAAGAGTCAGTCTCTTTTTTATGAAAATAAAGATTGTGATTTTCAGTCATATTTTACTGTCAGGTTGTTAAACACACGCACTGGCCTGTGTTGCAGGTGACGCTGGGGGAGGTGGGTGTGTGCACTCGCCCTGTGCCCCTGGCCAGGCCCCGCCTCGCCCCGCCTCCCGTCCTGCCCGCCCCTGCGCTCAGGCTCTCTGGCCTCCTCCCCTCCCATCCTGGGTTCTGCCTTCAGAGCCTTCTCTGAGAAGCGCGAGGACAGCTCAAGTCTCTGGCCCCTGGCGCGTGTAAGATGGGCTGGGAACTCTCTGTCCTGTAGCAGCCACGGGCCTTTCAGGATTCCTCTGCCTTCCTGGGCCGTGTCCAGAGTACAGACTGCAGGCTGTGAGGGACAGTTGCCTTCAGATGGGACCTGGGACCAGTGGGTGGACAGCTCGGCAAGCAGCCTGCAGTGGCTCTGGAGGGTCCCACCCTTCCCGCCCCCCAGCACTTCACTGCCCACTCCTGTCCCTGCTCCTCCTCCTTTCCCGGCTCTTCTTGTCTCTTTACTTTCACACGTGCCCATGTCCCATGGGCTTATCTCAGTATTTTCTGAAACAATCACAGTGCTTTCACTAAGAGGAATTTGGGGCTAGCATTTACAAAATAAATGTTGTACCCACTGTTACAGTTGTAAGATAGATGCGTTCGTTTTACCTTCCTGCCTAAACACATGCCAGGCCCTTCTCTCTGCAGCCTTTGCCTGGATGCCTGAGTGCCGGTGATGGAGTCTGAGCCAAGGCGCTAATCCCCTGACGGCAGGGTGCCCCCACCCCTTGCCCCATGCCGCGGTGCCCCAGCCTCCTCCCCTCTGCTGGGGCTCCTGCTGCGTCTGCCGCAAGCCCTTCCCCTCCCAGCCCAGGGTGATTGTTTGGGTGGTCCTGTCCCTCGGGCAGGCTGGGAAAGTTGTTGCTTTGATTCATCTTTCCTGAATATTCTTTCCTGCAGCCTGAATGTGTTTACCTCTCTACTGTGGTACTTGTCACCTTACATAATCTTTAAGTCACTCAACAAACACATCTTTGTTGAATGTTTGCTGCGTGCCAGACACTTGACATATACCCACAACGCAGAATAAGACCGTGCGCTCTCAGAGCTGCCCCTCAGCTCTGACCTGTTATGCTTCCCTCCTGAGTCCCCAAGCGGCCAAGAGCCTGCATCCAGACTCTGTGCCAGGGCCTGGCACACAGTGACCGATGGGGGACTACACCTGGCAGGCAAGCTGCCTTTTCACCTAAGTCTGGAGCCTGACACGCAGTAGATGCTCAATAAATACCTGTTGCATTAAACTCTTGCAGCTCTTCTTATCGACTGCATAGCTTTAAATTTAACATGCAAGGCTTTCATTCTCTTGGTTGAGTAAACAAAGCTACCCTCTGTAATATTTGGACATTGAAAAAAGTTTCGTTTGAGCCGGAAGATGCTACTGACTATTTACTTACCTTCACTACCACCAGTGGCTGACTGTCTTGTTAGAAATGACAGTCATGGGGGGGTGTTGACCGTATTCCTCCCTGGGAACTGCAAGAGCAAACAGTGGCTGATAGAGTTGTACTGGACAAACCAGGAGTAGGGAAACGTGCCCGCTAGCGTCACAGCGTCTTCGCCCTTGCACCAGTAGCACACCCGCCAGAGCCCCGGCGCCGGGAGTGCTTCCCCTTCCGAGTGGGGTTCACAGTAATGTTTCTGTTGAAAAATGGTCGTACTTTTAAGCCTGAAAGTCATATTTCTAGGCTCTAACTGGTCCCTGTCTCCCATAGGCATTGTTTCCAAGTCCTACGAATGCCGTCTGAAGGGCCAAGGCGCCACCTTCGTGGAGACGGACAGCCCCTTCACCGCGGCCGCGCTGGCGGAGGAGTCCCCCGTCAAAGAGCGGCCCCTCCGGGGTGGGCGGCGGCCAGCGGCGCCCGAGCAGGTGCAGCAGGTCATCATCATCCAGGGCTACGACGGGGACTTCGCCCTCGATGCCTCCGTGGAGGAGACAGCCGCGGCCACGCTGCAGACGCTGGCGCTGGCCGGCCAGGTGGCCCGGGTGGTGCACATCACGGAAGACGGGCAGGTCATCGCCGCGAGTCAGAGCGGGGCACACGTGGGCGGGGTGGCGCCCGGGACGGTCCTGCCAGAGCAGTTGGCCGACGGAGCCACCCAGGTGGTGGTCGTGGGGGGCTCAATGGAAGACCACGGTGTGGACGAACCCCTGAGCCCAGGTGGTGCCATGATACAGCAGGTGACCAAGCAGGAGATCTTAGATCTCGCAGAGGCCAGCGTCTCCCCGCCAGATGCGGCCTCTGCCCTGGATGCCCTGCTGTGTGCAGTCACTGAGTTGGGAGGGGCAGAAGGTAGGGCTGGGCCCGAAGAGAAAGTCAGATCTGGCCACAAGGACGTGCTGGTCCAGCTGCCCAGTCAGGAGGTGTCCCATGCTGCCGCCCCACCCGAAGCTCCCGAGATCCACATGTTCCAGGACATTCAGGAGAGCCCCACTGCCATGGAGCCCGTGGAGGTGCTGACCCAGGTGGTGCGTCCCTCGGCCGTCATCGCCTCGCAGGAGCGGGCCCAGGTGGCCTTCAAGAAGGTGGTGCAGGGGGTACTCCAGTTTGCTGTCTGTGACTCGGCCGCAGCTGGCCAGCTCATGAAGGAAGGCGTCACACAGGTCATTGTGAATGAAGAGGGCACCGTCCACATGCTGGCCAGAGAAGGCTCTCAGATCATCATGCAGGAGGCCGAGGCCCACGGCCAGCACGTGGATCTGGCTGAATCGGACGGGGAGATCTCACAGATCATCGTGACTGAGGAGCTAGTCCAGGCTATGGTCCAGGAGTCCAGCAGCAACTTTCCTGAGGGTGCGACTCATTATATTGTGACAGAACTGCCCCCGGGGGTGCAAGATGAGACGGGCATGTACTCCCACACTGTGATAGAGACGGCAGACTCTCAGGAGATCCTGCAGGCCGGGGCTGCACTCAGCGCGGAGGCCATGGTCCCTAATGGAACCGAACAGTTGACGAGTATGGTCATTTACACCCAAGATGGCTCCCCAGCAGCGACAGTAATTCAGAGCCAAAGAGAGAGTAACGAACTCCAAGAAGCCTAAAGCGTGGGTCTTTACGCTTGGCACAGGCGGACGTGGAAAGACCCAGCTCGCATGGGTACAGCGTTCCCTGAACGTTTGCAAAGCCTTCGAGGCAGTGACGTCATGCTCCAGAGGAGAGCCGCACCTCGAGGCCAGGCCGACAGCCACTGCTGGGAGCGCACACGAGGCACCGTGGCCAGTGGGCCAGGGGACCGCTGCTGAGCATGGCCAAGAAGGCCCAGGCGGCCGGGGCTCCAGAGGGAGAGCCTGTGCAGACCAGATCTGTGTACTGTTCGGTTCTTTTGTTAACCGCATCTTCCCTCCGTTCTGTCTACTGTGCTGGGGAGAAGCTAAGTGTTTTCCTGGGTTTTTCCCCCTACAACTGTTTTCCCATTTCCCTTAGCAAAGGATTTGTGCCCTGGGGGGAAGAGAAGGACAGGTGTCTTGTGGCTTGAGACATGTCTGCTCTTACAGGCCCCGTGTCGCCGTTTCAACATTGTATTATATGTTTGGTTAAAAATGCAGCTACAAGTATTCCACAGTGTCCCCAGACCAAAGGAAGCCTGTTCGTTCATTTCCTGTATCGTTTCCCTCTCTGCAGAGATTGTAGGTATGTTCATTGCTCTGGTTGCATTCTGCTTAAAGAAACCTCCTTCACCCTATGGTTAAGAAAAGCCTTGACGTTTATATTCAGTTAGAATGTACCTTGATTAAGACCGCCTGATGCTTCCAATTTTGACTTAGTTTCGTACAATAAAGCCTATATATAAAATGTGCACTCTGGAAAATACTGTTCATATCAATATTTTGCTTTTTATAATGAATGTTCGTATTGGTATCATTTTTGCAGGGTTTATTTGTGGCTTCTGTCGGTGTGAAAGAGCTGACATTAAACATTAATAATGGAGCTGCGCCTGCAGCGCTGGCGCTGCCCGGCCTCGCGTGTGTCCAGCTGTGGGCTCGCTGCAGCTGCGGAATGCAAGGTCATGTTCCAACGACTCGTTTCCGATGCGATTGCTCTTCTTCCTTCTCCAAACTTGTAAACTAATCCCCTCCCCAAATGCAAAGGTGGTTTTTGTTCTGTTTCTTTTTTCTTTGAAATAAAATTATAACATTAAAAGACAATGATGGCATTGTATTTATAGCAGCCGGCCCATGGGCATCTGTAGAGCCTGAAGAGAACTAGTGCTCCTGCCTGACCGGGGTGCTCCCCCTCTGCCCGCGTGTGTGTGTGTCCTGGTTTCTCACAGACGTCTGCAGCGTGGTGCTGTTTTCGGAATGTTTGGCACATGGCCCAGGCAGATTCTGGTGACAATAACATATTCCACCGTGGTTAGTATCAAAAAATTCTGAAGAACAGACAGACAGAAAAGGAAGAGAAAATGGTACCTTTTGGGTTTAAATAGAAGTACTGTTCACAGCCCTTCCAGAGAGGACCGCATGGAGGTGAGGCTGCCAGAGAAGGTGAACCGGCCGCCCTGCTCCTCGCCTCATCCTCATTGCTCTGAGTCCTAGGGCCACCTCCCTTGATACAGCTGACCCTCCAAAAAAATAGAACGTACAACCTGAAGTTTGACACTGAGATTCGTAATTAGCTGAGTATGACTTGCTCATGTTTCTTAAAAATGGCAGAGTAATTCATTTCTTCCTAAACACTGTCTTCAGCAAACAGTGACAGGATTAACTCCCGTTTGTCATCAGGATAAAGGTGACCTTTACAAAGTGAAGCCCCCTCCAAGCTTCTCATACACATTTTTAAAAAAGGTGGGGGATGTTTTTCCTTGGAAATATCTCTCCTTGTTCGTTCCCCCGCTGGCTGTAGCCCGCGGTCCTCGGCTCGGATGCTAATTCCTGGCTGTGCTTAGTCCTGTCTGGCTAACCTTTCTGCTGCAGCCCAGGCTGTTGACACTGACGTGCTGCAGTTTACCGTTTGTGATTTATTTAGGATAAATATGTCTCAGGTGGCATTTAATCCTTCATAAAACCAGTGTAGCCTGCAGTGTCAGACCAGCAATCACATGTATGCACAATGAAAAGAGCAGCCCTTTGCATAAAAACATTGTACAGAAGGTGTTTTGAGGCTCAGAAGGATTGCAAAGGACCCACTAAGCTATTGTATCCTGTAATTACCCAGGGAGTTAGGTTAATGTTACCTCTCTTTTCTCTCTCATTACGTAACTATCGGGATGTGAGGGAGTTGAAGAAGCACACACACAAGCGTGTGCCTCAGAATAATGAGGTGTGGCCGGTTTTGTGATCAGGGCACATTCCTGCAGCATGGATTCGCTGTACAGAAGGCACGCACAAGCTCACAGCTTCCTTGAGGTTTTCGCCAGAGAATACAATAGAACTTGAAAGAAGTAAAAAAATAAAGCAAACGAAATATGTACTTGAGACTGTAATCCAGAAAGACCACCTCAGTATTAAGGTACAGCCAGTTAAATGATTGAGGCTCCAGGAATCTGGCATGATGCAAGGAGGACCGGACTGCCCAAGTCAGCATGTGGAAAGAGTTTAGATTTCCACTTGCGTCGCAGAAGCTGGGTGTGCTCACCATGCATGGTGGAGAGTTACCGAGAGCAGTTTCCATACAAAGGAAGTTTTGGCCCCGTAACGTCACTTCCGTGGAACATGGTGACTCAAGCGGGCATCCCGCTGGGATGCTGGAGCCTCGCTGAGCAGTTGGAGCGGAGGAGGGACAACGCCCAAACATCTCCCACCAAACCACGAAACACGGCAAACCAGCGTCATTAGACGGGTACGAGGAACATCCTTTTGCTACTTGGTTTGCTTTGAAGAACCAAGACAATGTGCTAAGATCGTGTCAGTGTGGCGCCAGAAGTTGCACTATCATTTATCAGCTCAATCCAGAAATGTGGACCCAAAGTCCTAGGAGACAGATGGTGAGGAGTCTCAGTGGACTTTTGTTCAATCAACTAATACATCACGGTGGAAACCCCATGGCGGCCCAGGCCTGGCCACACTCGTGCCAAACTCCACAGCTCCGACCCCCCACTCCCTCTAAGTAAGAGCCCCACTGCCCAGTAGCGCAGCATCCAGGAAATTCTGCGACCACTTTCAACATTTGTATTTCTCATCCTATGAAACCTTTTGTTTTCCTGAACATAGAGATAAAATAATGGCATAAGGAAAGAACTGAAGAGCCAGCTTAGCACTGTGACCCAGAGTTGGTTCTAGGAAGAGAATTAGGGAACAAGAAAGTCATTCATTCAGCAAACTAAAAAAAGAGCTGTGAGTTTCTCCTTATTTTACCGTTTAATATTAGCCCATTATTTCAGAGCGCACAGCTCACTTAGGCAGCCTCCTCCTGCTCCATCTTGTTGAAGAATACAATTCGTTTTCTACTCCTCCAGGGTGATATCATTTTACATGAAGAAGAAAGTTAGCTCAGATGGCAGTTATGCGTTTCGGAAGCACCTTCTAATCAGGGACTGGTGATTCATTGTTAGCTTCAGCGGGCGATCCATCTGACATGTAAGGGGAAAAATTAGCAGCTGTCACTGCATGATGAGTTAATTTCCTGATAGGCCTGACACTGAAAAGCCATTTGGAGACATGGCAATGGCTGACGAGAAAACCTGGCGCTGCTTTATAATTGGAGATGAAGAAAGGGCAGAGAAACAGGCCCGGGAGGGGCCTGCGCATCTCCGGGGGTGTGCTGGTGTCTGCGCGTGCTGGCATGGCACGTGGCCGTGCCTGCCCTCACAGGCGCGTCCCCGTGTCCATGGGGGACACCCGCCCCCACCCTGTGCCTGTGGAGTGCATGCATGCACCTTCGAGGTTGGAGAGTGACACAGGTGCCTGACATTTTCACGGAAAGGCGAGGGCACGATGTTCTCCTTTTGATAGTCCCCTTGGCAATTTTCATAATTGGAGCTCAGGCTTTCAATCGTGGGATAATGTTTTATCACCATAAAAAAGTAACCCCATGAAATAAATATTGTGGAAGCTCACAAGGAGGAAGCGAAGGTGACGGAAGAAGTGTTTTCCTGCAGAACGAGGAGGACGTGGGCGGCCCAGGTGGTTCGGTGAGTGAATGAGGCGTCTGGCCTCCCGCAAATTCTGCTCTGGAATCACTATTCCTCAGGGGGACCCATTTCCAGCCCAACAGCTTGGAAAAAAACACTTTTTTTAATATCCAGAAGATGGAAATTAGAAAGAGAGAACTTGAAGTATAAAACGGACTTGTAAGTTTTACCAGGAGGGGCTCGTGTGGTCTCCTTCGGGGGCGGGTGCTGGATGAAGACTTCACGTGTAGGATTCTAGACTCAGGACCAGAGGTGCTGACGCCGGCACTCTTCTTGGTGTTTACCTAAGTGAAGACTGAACAGCATTGAGAGCACCAAGGGCAGAGTCCCACAGTCACCGCTGCCTGTCTGGGAGGCTGGGTCTGTGGAATCCATGCGCAGAGCCTTCCTGCGGAGTCTTCACCTTGAGAAATGAGCATGAGGTGAGGAACCCCGTCCTTTCGCAGCCAAGGACAGGATTCTGGTTTCTCCTCTCTCAGATGGACGCAAAGGTGTAATGTCACCAACTTGCCCAGGAGCTGGCCTGGCCGAGAGAAGGGAACAGAATCACCTGTGCGAGCACATGGTCACAAAGACCTGCTACCAGAATTAAACAAATCCACTCTAAATCTCTCAAAGAATCATCTACTTACTCATGGCCTTGCATTGTCAATACCTTTTAGTAAATTCTTTTAAAATGACCTAATTTCAACATGGCTTTCAACATCACGAGAAGATAATTTATGACCAGGATAAGCAGGAGCATATGGCCCAGTCCACTGCGCCAGTGCCATTTCACTGCTCTCCAGAACGTCTCCTGTTACCCTTCAAATAACTGTTTAAGGAGAGGGATAAAAACCAACACAAAGTAAGGGTTTGTTTTTTAGTTTCCACACTGGGTTCTGGTTTAGAGACGACGAGCTGCGTTAAGACTTCTCGGGGACTGCCAGCTGCTCCAGGCGAGGGAAGCAGGCAAGGGAGTTTCGTTGGGAAGGGGGTTCCCTTAGCAGAATGACCTTTGTCCTCGCACACTGCTGCCCCCCAAAGCCTCCGAGGAGCCTCAGATCTGAAAATGCGGCCAGAATCCGACAGGAAGAGCTACACCCTGGCTGCTCCTGCCTCCTCCCTTTGCCCCCGCTGTGGTCTAAGGAGAGGGAGGAAGTTTCAACTTCAAAGCTGCGATGTGTGGCCCATGATGGAACATGTTTTACAACCCATAACTAAGAACCATCCCATGAGTCACTTTCCTGGTAACGGTGTGGATTCACGGTGACTCCACACGCCAGTTTCTCACCCACGTTCAGCAGGCCCTGCGATTTGGGGATGGGCTCTGGCCACAACACAAGTGGCATTAACCGGATGCGTCCCCCCAGAATGTGATTTCTGAACAGGCTGGAAGTTGAAGGTCCCCCACTGTGGCTGCCCGGGCCCACCCATCCCTGGTCCTCTGCCCTCCGCAGAGTCTAGGTTGCTTGTCTTTATCCCTGTTTCCCAGCAGAGCTCTGACTCGAGGGCAGTCTCTGTTTCCGTCTCGGCCCTCTTGGCTCCAGCGCAGCTGGGAACTTGGTGGGCTCTCAGGAAATCATTCTGGATGAACGGATAAATATATGATTCCTCAGTTCTTCCTTTATTTTCTGATTCACCTTCCTTTCTGTTTTTCCAGTCATAATCTTCTCAAATAACAGAAATCTTTGGCGGGAATTGAACAGTGAATGCATCGTGAACATAATTCTTATTGGTCAAACTGGTCCAATACACACTTTTCTACCTCTTTCAACCTTCTGCTGGAACACTCTTGATGAGGAGGGTCCCGAGACCAAACCTCATGACAAACACTGAATCAAATTCATACACCATCTTGTCATACATGTTAAGGTGACTTTCCAAGCTTTTTATCAACAGGAATAGATGGCAAAAGAAGATTTCCTCTTCATTCATAATTATCGTAGCCTTAAGGGAAGCATACCGGCCCACGCTGCAGCACCAGGTTAGCTGTGTTCTCGTCTAGGAAAGTGAGAGTTCTATTTGCTTATTCCTGTCTTCTTTCCAGCCCTGAGTTCCTGGGCCGGTGCTATTTGTTCCGCCCATTACTCCTTCCTTGACATGCTGTGCGAAGAAATCCTGGTGCTCTTGGTGGTCTTGAACGATCATGATTTTTCTTTTCTGAGGAGAGAGCTTTGACACCAGCAGAAAATGATGCAAGGGGACCAAGCGAGTAGCGTATGCTGGTTGACCCCAGACTGCGAGCTTGCTGTTATGAGCAGCTGCATCCCTGATGTGTCCTGAGATGAAGTTGGTCCCCTAGAGACTAGAGAGAAGCACCAAGAAGAGGGAAGTAATGCCACGTTTAACTGATTGCCGAATATACACTTGCACAGCTCAACACCCCTGAAATCGGGATGCATCGATAGTGTCTTGGATCCAACCCTCATCTTTATGGAGCAAGTCTGGAGGAGAGAGGCCTCGGGCATCCCTTGGAAAGAACGGCAGGCATCTAGCAATCCCTGAGGCTGAATTCCCAGTCACCTCTTACGGTCTAAGGAAGAAGGCTTTTCATGGTCGTGGCCAATGCTGTATCTGGATGGGGTGGGACAGGTTTCTCACTGGAAGGGACTTAGGCGATCCCACAGCGTAGTCCTAAAATGGGAAGGCTCCAGTATGGGTGTTGTCACAACGAGGTGTGCGGGGCTGCTCCTGGAATTGCATCTAGTGCATAGAGGCCAGGGACGCTGCTGCACACCCTCTGGGGCCCGGGGCAGCACCGCCACAAACTGCTAGTTGGCACTGAGGCCACCAGGCTGAGCAGGCCTGCTCTGAGCGCGTGTTCTACACACCCGTTTCTGCTCGCTGGCCTTTGAGGAGGCCCGCCTCCAGCTGCTGGTGTAAGTGCGTTCATTGAGTAGGAGTCCTCGAGGGAACAAAAGAGCTGGGGTTCAACACAGACGAGGGTGAGGGCAGCCCTGTCTGGTCACATTTGCCCGGTTCTGTCACATGGCAAGCCCCTGGAAGGACAGGAGGCCTTTGGGTCACACAAAGCCAAGATGACCCCGGCCCAGTTCAGCCCAGGCCCAAGGCTGCTGCTGAGTGACTTCTAGGTGACCAGCACTGTACTAAACTCTAAATATACTACCTCACTCAAATCCTCCCAAAACCCTGAAACCTTTACAGAGACTCAGAAAGGTTAAGGAACTTGCCCAGTGACGCACAGCAGCCGGGGCCACGTCACCAACTCCAGGTCACAGTTCACTTCTATTTGTGCAACAGCAGACACCACAGCACTGCAGCCATCCAGGCCTTGCCTGAGCTCGTTAGGGCATGTTGACACATGGCCTCCCTCAGCACCTCTCTGAGGTCGGCACTGTGGGTGTGTGCCCGTCTTACAGTGGGGGTCACTCGCTCATAGGAGGCCAGCAGGCCTTGCATCTGTCCTCTTGCCCTGCCTCTCTGACCAAAGGCCTCCTAGACACGGTGCTCTCAGGGCTGCGAGCAGCTGGTCCAAGTAAAGGCTCATGTCACACTGCTCCTCCACCACCCCAGCAGGGGGTGGGTGGGGGGAGTCTCCAGTGGGACGGCAGTTACTGGGAAGGAAATGGAAGGGGGCCGGCCCGTGCCCCTGCTTGGCCAGCTGGCCAGGTCCTGCGTCTCCAAGGCCTCCCTGTTCACACCTCTCAGGTGGTGAACAGTCTGGCAGATGCCCGGAACCTTGGTTCCATCTGCACCGCCTGGCTGCCCCGCATCGGTCATCAGGGTCCCTCACGGTCAAGTTTGCCCTGAGTTGAGATGAAGGTGAATGTGACCTGCTGCTGCTTCCCTGAGAAGCTCCTGGGCAGTGGGGGCTCTGAGAGCAAGGCTGGCCAAGGTTCCTGCCCCTGGAGCCAGGAGGACGCCCAGCCGGGCGCTGTCTTTGTGTGGAGAGTCTGCATTGCATGTCCTGTTGCCGGAGGCGCAGCAGGCTCACGGCCTACGGCAGTGGCAGCTGGCCTTCAGGAGCTGTGAAGTCCAGATGCCGGAGCTGGGCTGTTCCCCAGCAGGAACAGCTGGGCAGGGCATCCGCCTGGCTCCTCTTGATGTTTCTCTCTTTTCATTTCTCCACCTGTGAAACCTGGAATCCGTTCACTGATGGGTTTCTGTGTTTTTCTCTCCTTTGTGCCCTCCGGTTGTCCAGTCCCAAAGCCGTCCCTCGGGCCCCTCTACAGGAGAGGAAGGCTCACCCTGCCGGAGACTGGGGTGCTGAGGTCCCAACCGCCCCATCATGGGGGGAGATGGAGGCTGGGAGGGGTGGGGCAGTGGAAGAGAGAGCACCCTCGGGGAGTGCTCCTGCTCAGCACGGGTCCCCTCCCTAACTCTGCCGGCCACCTCTCCTGGAGCTGCCTCTGTCACCTCTTCTCCGTGGCTTTCTGCTCCTTATCCCCTCCCCTGAGGAGCATAGTGACTGCTAGATGCATTGTTTTGAGGACGGTGCCCACTAAACGTAAGCTTCTTGGAGGCTGGGTTTTGCTCAGCCATCTTTGCAAAGATTGTCATCTGTTTCCAGGCTCAGCTGTGGCCTTTGAAAGAGGAAGAGCGTGCTCAGGAGTCTTGAGTTTTGATGAAGGATTAGTCTGCGGGGACATGTCTGGGAAGATGCTGCAGTGGGCTCAGGGCGGCCTGGGTACAGGGAAGGTGGTGTTGGGTCACCGAGTTGTCTGCGTGTGGCAGCCACACCCTTTCCTGCTGCCCTGGCTGACTTTGCTTTACCTGTCTGCACGATGCAGAAAGCTGATTGAGTGCCACTCCTTCGAGAGACAGCCAATTCCAAGCCACACTGAGAGGCATAGAACCCAGTGGCGTGGAAGATGCTGCAGGTACTGGTACCCCACAGGAGGAAGAGGCCGCAGGAAAGTGGAAGGCTTTTCCTGTGGTCAGCAGGCTGTCCGTCCAGCTGTGTTCTTCAAGCTGACCACATGCCCCTCTCGTAACCAAAGTGAATTCACAGCCGACATGTATGCACAAACGTTGTAGACATATATTACACACTAACAGTGTCATCAGAACACAAACACAAAGAGAGCTGTTCAAAGAATGAAGATCAAATGAACCAGGTTTTATTGCTTGCCTGATCCAAAGGCTATATACTATCATTATATATTAGGACAGAATTCACCTTTTCACAAAGTGAATGTAAACTCACGTTTGAGAGAGCGTTCTTGATAAACTGGCACGCTTGGCCTGCGGTGAGATCCAGGTGGCGGTGGGCAGTGTCTGGCTGACAGCTCACAGCAGAGGAGGAAGCCTCAGCCCCCTTTGGGCCGCATTGTTGGACCAGCTCCACCCCATGGGCTCGAGGACATTTTGTGAGGCTTCGCTTGGTAAAACCACATCCTCTGATCTGTGGGGCCACCGGGCCAGCCTGGGTCAGCTGCAACATGGAGCATGTGCTCTGTTTTGTGGCCCTCACTGCTCTCAGCAAACCTGTGACAGAATGACTTGCCTGACAAGCTGACCCAGTGAGGTGGCTGTCCTTGTCCATGGGATCTCTTCCAAATTTTTAAATGAAAACACATATACATAGAAGTTCTAGTATTTTCTTTCTGTACTCAGTGGATCATCTGCACCCCACTCTGGTGACCCCCTATCGGAGCACCCGATGTCCAGCACCTCACCCGCTGCTCGCACTGCTCCTTGACTCTCAGGAGGTGCGGGGCGGGAGCTGAGCGCAGTTTTGGCGGCTCCACGAGGTCTGCACCTCCACGGTCAGGGGAGTGGGGGCTTGGCGGCCGCTGGCCTTTCCTCGCTTCAGCCCCAGGCACCTGTAGCATGAGTCATTGGCAGGGGTCCCATGCATGAGGTTTCTGTGAGGGGACAAGACAGCTTGGACTTCTTGGCTTCATGTGTGTTTGCTCCCCTGTCCCCATACACGTCCCTCTGGTCCCCCTAATCCATTCGAGACACCCATTAACACTCTTCAAGTGCGCGTGAGGATTGAACACACACCTGCATGTGTTCCCTACCCCAAACTCACAAAAAAGAAAGCCAAGGAATAAAAAGGCGTAATCTCACAAAGACAAAGAGAATACAAGAGGTGGCAAGAGCAGAGATGAAGATAAGACGGGGGTGGGGAGGTGAAAGGGGTGGGGAGAGGGGTACTAATGAGCAGAATGGAGAAAGCAGCCCCTCAGTGCCAGCAGGGGAGGTCCCAATCAGCAATCGTGTCCCAGAACCCTGAGCAGCTCAGGCTTGGATGCTACAGAAGGTGCAGACAGCAGGGGTGGGGCTGGGGCTGAAACAGGTCCCTCCCTCCACTTGACCTCTGCGGCCAGGCAGGTTCCCTTCCCCCAATTCCTAACCCAAGAGATGACTGGAAGCTTTTTCTTCTGGAGAAACCCAACCAGAAAGGCTTTGACCAGAGGACACAGCAAAGAGTGGGGAGATGCCATGCGTAAGACAGAATTAAGAGAAAGTCTCTGTCCTGAGTGAGACTCACCTCCCAGTCTCCACCTGCTGGGCTCCAGGACAACAGAAAGCAAATATGTGACCCCAGGTAGGAGAGCAGAGGATTCTTTTCTGGAGAAATCACCTAGAGAGAAGACCTCCATGCATAGATGTTCAAGGATTTCCCAGTGAAAAAGCTGACTGCTGAGGATCACTCTGAAGTGAAGGCCAGCTGCCAGGAAGCCCCATGCAGAGCTGCCAGTCAGCCTTGGTGCCCCAACCAAATATGGACATAAGGTCAAGGACCAACATGAGTCGAAAAGATCAAAAATGAATGAGAGGGGAAAAAGAAAGAAATTCAGCAGAAACATACTTAAAGAAAATTCAACTGCACTTAGATAGTAAGAGAATGTATGCTTCCATAAAATAATAAATTTCTATATTTTTAAAAAGTGACAATAAGAGAAGAAGAAAGAACTTGAAGAAATTAAAAACAAAATAGATGCCATTTCGAAAATTCCATCAAAGGGTTGGAAGACAAAGTCAAGAAAAGCTCTCAGAAATTAGGACTAAAAGATAAATCAAATGTAGGAGATACAACAAATCAGAAAGTTAAAGTATCAATATAGGAAATCCAAAACTGACCAAGAGAAGGTCTAGAAAGAGAAAATGGGGAAAACAGAAAGAAGGAAACCATCAAAGAATGAATTCAAGAAAAATAACTAGATTGAAGGATGCAAGTTTCTGGCTTGAAAGGACCCATTAATGTCTAGCAAAACAAATGAGAAGGACCCATGCTGGGCTTACCAACATGAAATTTCAGAATCCCAGAAAATGCAATACTAAAAGCTTTCTCAGAAAAAAATAAAAGAGGTCACACAAAGGAAATCAAAATAGCATCAGACTTCTAAAAACAATCCTGGATACCAGAAGTCAAAAGGAATGTCTTCAAAATCCTAAGGAAAAGTTCTGTTATCAACGAAGAATTCTATATCCAGCTAAACTATCAACCAAGTGCAACGATAGAATAAAGACATTGTCAGATTTGCAGGTTTGCCTCCTGCTCACCCTTTTTCAAGAAACTTTTGCAGAAGATGGATTAGCTTTGGGATTCAAGAGCAGAAGATCAACGCAGGAGCAACCAGGGGAGTTCCCAGGGTGGTGCTGATTAGAGCAGATAAAGGGTGGGCTCTAAGAAAGAGGAATAGGCCTGATAGATGACTTGATATAGTCAGGTATGGAAAATAGGTTAAGAGAGTTTGGATAGACTAGAAAGAATGAGTGACAGCATATTAAAAACACCCAAGCTGATAAAAACAGTGAAGTAACATTAATGCCAGAAAAAGCTAAACAAGTTTACAGCCATGCGTCACTTAATGCGGGACACATTCTGATGTGTCATTAGGTGATTTCGTCATCGTGTGAACGTCATAGAGTGCACTTACACTCACCTAGGTGGTATAGCCCACTGCACACCTAGACTATGCGATACTGATCTTACGGGACCACCATCGTATATGCCATCTATCATTGACCCAGACATTGTTATGGGGTGTGTGACTGTATAAGAAAATCACATCACTTGGTTCAGCAGTGAACAATATTTACAGTCATAATATTCATATTGAAAATCAGCTGAATAAAAACTGTACTGTAATTTAGCTGGGAGGATGGAAGGAAGCGGATAGTCAAGATGAGAGTACCAAATCTTCTGGCCTAATGGGAAGTTAATAGACAAGGTCTCAAATTGACACTTGAACTTCAGTGTCAACGAATTGCAACAGCTTTTTCTTGCCTAGGTGGCCAACTAGCACAGGCTTCTGGCTCCCTCCGCAAGATCAACCCTAAGAAACAGTGGAGGGGAAGGGAATGAGGAGATAGCAACAGCATGTCATTTTGGCGGTTACCAGCTGGGTGTCTGGGGAGAGAGAGAGCTGCGCCCAGGGGCCCACGGTCCAGGGCAGCCACTGCCATGGTGTGAGGAAAGCTTAGAGAAAAGCAGTTGAAACCTGCCCGTGCTCTACGAAAGCCTCTGCCCGCTCACTGCCGACTCCTGCTGCAGGAGTGTCTGCGGGTCTAGTCGGGCTGACCATAGCCTGTGAGTGAAGGAGGGGCCAGGGACTGGCTTACCACAGAGTCCTCCTCAGGCCTGCTTCCACCTTTACTGTTTGAACAGCTGTAGCTGTCTGAACAGTAAAAATATCAGTAAATATGCTTAATGATGCAGGAAGTGAATAGTTGTGTGTTTAAAAACAAAAGTGACACTTTCCTCCATCCAAGAAACCAAGCGACTTGAGTTGATTCCTGTTTGACTCAACGCACTTGGCTGGCACGATGCCATGCCCGTCTGCCCTCCACCCGCAGAAGGAGCCTAGAGATCCCTGACGGCATCAGGAAATTGCCAAATCACTGGCCATGGAGCAGGATGTCCAAACAAGGAGAGCTTTGCGGTCCACAGGCCATGGAATGAAAGCATTTCCTTTCCCCAGTTTCGGACGTACGTGTTGGAAATGCCCCCACCCCATGGCTATTGGAAAGTAATTGAGTCAGTTGCTTCAAATGGACTGATGATAATTCCTACCAATTAGCTGTATAATAATCATGTTGGCCATGTTTAGTTATCTGAGTAAGAGACTAAATTACATACCAGTGCACACCAAATAACTTTTAAAATATATATTTAAATAGTCAGAAACAGCCAGAAGCCACCAGTAGACCCTTCATGTCTCAAATGGTTTCACTGACACACTCTACCATCTTGAGTCTATTCACACAATTTGAGGGCATAACAGAGACAGAAGAAGGAAAAAATATATATATCCCAACCACGAAAGGAACGAATCATTACCAGGAGAGGAGACCCACATAGAATGGAAAATTTCCTCAACCTCATGATGGTGGTCAGCTGCATTCATGGAGCAAAATGGTGTCAAGCTTCTGTTTAACAAGTTTTCTAAACATTTTGGCTTCTAAAACTGTACTTGTTTTGTTTTTGGCAGTTGGGGGTGGATGGATCTTCCAGCCCAGAGAGCGCCAGGACTGAATGTGAACTGACTTCATGTGTGGGCCATCTCTGGATTTGTTCAACAGCTGGTGGCCACCTTGTTGACCCTCGGGGCTTCCCAGTTCTCTGATTTGGGTTCTGCATCATCCCAAGAAATATGTTATGTCAGGCGCGTGGTCGTATGGGTCCTAATCTCCTCCTCTACATGCAGCCTTGCTCACAAGGACCTTCAGCAGCAGGCGGACCTGACAGAGTTAGATATCATGGTCTCACCAATGGCAGCAAGGAAGGACTGCTGATGGCCCAGCAGGGGGCGTGGGGTGTGACCCTCTTGCTTCCTGGCATCGTAGGAAGGGATCTCCACCGGAATAAGATCCCTGGTCTCTCTCCTGCTTCCTCACTTCTGCCCGGTGTTGTGGAGCTCGTCTAATGAAAGTCTGGCAGAACTGGCAATTTGCTTTCTTTTTTTTACCTCTTCTATCCTGAGTAACTGTCTGCTCTGTTGAGCTAAACTTTCCAAACTTTGGTGGGCTACCCAAGCCTCCACTGTGTTGGTGGGGGCAGAGCACAGGCAGTTGGGCAAGTTAGTAATCCTTATTAGCCTTCGATCTGTGGCCAAGTCCTTCAATCAGCTTATTAGCAATAAAACTGACACATCTTTGGCTTCTTATTTCTCAACTGGTTGTGAACTTGGAAGGAAAAGAAAAGGACATGATTTTCGACCCTTTAACTCCCCAAAGTATAGACTTCTATTGTGGACTTTCACTCTTGATTTCCTGCCTACAATAACAACAGTAATGACAGTGAAAGTTAGCCCTCAGATTTCCACCCCAAAGACGTGGGTCCGGACGATAAGAAGAGTTAAGAGAGAACATGAACCTCACTGCCACCAAGACACACCAGCCTAAGAGTGGAACTAGCTGGGTCTCCTGCGACACGGAGCAGGAATTTGGGAAGGGTCTCCGGACACAGCACTAACCTATCTTTTAACAGTACAAAGACTGAAAGCCAGTAGCACAGCCTCACTAAGATGGCAGCAAGGGGTGCTTGAACTTATAGCAGCTAATCCAGAGGTTAGACTCTGGCTCTGCCCACAAGGCTGATTCTGTATGTCTCTAATGTAACCTGAATTCTGAATATTTAAAAAGTGTCCACTGATGAGTCATATCTGTGACCAGCCTTGAGAATTACCTAGTCAGCCAACTGTTGCTGCATTTTCCAGCTTTTACCATGAGACTAGTATTGGGCAAGGTGCCATTATAAATTCAAGGGGGAATGAGACATGGCCCTGTCCCGAGCCCCTCAAAATAAGATTATATTGAACAGAGACACATGTCAATGCCAACATTTGCATCCAATCAATCAACTGCATGTGAACAAATTAACTGTCACCCCAAATGGGACCCCTGGGGGAAATCATTTAAGACCTCTAGGTTTGCATTTCCTGTCTGTCAGTGAAGGCCTTGATCATGCTGCGTGATCCTCCAGGCCCCTTCCGGCTCTGACCTTATCTGTTCCTTGAAGGAGAGAGGGGAACATCTGGCTTGATGGTGGTTCATCTGTGAAGAAAATCACCCGCTCACCATGATCCTCATCCCCACGTGAGTTGACTACTAGAAGCTTACCCGTTAGCAGGGGTGTATGTGGCTCCCCCTCCACACTCCACCAGCATCACACATACTTCCAGAATCCACCTCCCTCCTGGGAAGATTTCTAGGAGGGCACTGCTAGAGTAGAAGAGGTTGCCCTAGTGGCATGGGGTCCAAGAACCAGGTCACAGGAGAAACAGCTGAAGGAACTCGCCTGTAACAATTAGCCTGGAGGAAGGAAGACCCGGAAGAGGCTGTCTTGAATCGGTTGAAACGGAAGTACATGCTGAAGAAGAGTAGATACCCTCCGATTTAGAGAGTTGCTGGAGAGAGGAGAAGAGCCTAACAGCACACTTCAAGGATGTTCTGTCAGACCTCCTGCCCTAGATCCACTGTCTGGAGGGGTCAGGGAGCGTGTTTGGCAGAGGGGGATGAGCCCTTCCACCTGACTAGGCAGTGGGGCGAGGTGCCTGCTAAGGTCCAACCATGGGTCCCTGGGCCAGTGATTTCGAAACTTTGACCATGATCCACAGAGAAAACTGTATTTCTTATGACAACCGCATACATGAAACTTGCATCCATACATAAATGTGGCTAGAACAGAAAGAAACATCTCACAAAGCAGCTCTTATCCTTATTGCTCTGATACACCTGGTATTTTCTATTCTGTTCCATTTCATTTTTGTAAAATTGCTTCTCATAACCCTCTTGATTGATGTCAAGACACACCATTGAGTCCCAGCCTGCATTGGGAAATCACTGCCTTGGACCATTAGCATCAGAAGTTCTGGGGGGGGTTGTTAAAATACACATTTCTGTGACTCACTCCAGAAGGACCTTGGAATCTGCATTTTAGTGTGTGTCACGAAGAGCGTATTGTTTGTTTGAAAATTGAGGCTTTGGGTAATATTGAAGTCTTTGCACTGGGAAACCTTCATTTGCTGCAGTGGAATTTTGTTTATTGACGAGTGTCTTCTAATGTCTCTTTAATACATCCACCCTTATAACGCTGTTAGGGTGAATCCAGTAAAGCACTTAGAAGAGCGCCTGGCCAAGACTATGCTCAATAAATGTTACCATCATCATCACGTCCTCTTCTAAATAGAACTGTTAATCCATACACTACCTGCTCTTTCCAGAAGTTTCCCCAACCAAGTAATGGCACCATGTTCTCTCAGTTGCTCAGCCAAAAACTGGGAGCCATCCCTTGACCTCTCTTCCCTCATGCTCATCCTGCTGATTCATGCTTCAAATCCAAAATGGTCCACTTCTCTAGGTCTCACAACCGCCACATGGTTCCAGCCACCAACAGCTCCCGCATGAGCCACTGTAATAGCCTCTCTGTTTCTACAATTTCCTTCCTACGATCTAGGATGACCTTTTACAAAAACAAATCAGCTCATGTCACCTCTCATCTGCATGAGTTATTTATTGCTTCATAACAAATTACCCCAAAATTTAGTGGCTCAAAACAACAAATATTTATCCTCTCACAGTTGCTGTGGGTCAGGAATTCTGGAGCAACTTTAGCTGGTGGTTCTGGCTCAGGGCCTTTGTAAGCTCGAGGTCAAGGTGTCAGCAGGGGCTGCCATCATTGGAAAGCTTGACTGAGGCTGGAGGCTCTACTTCTAAGATGGCAGGCGTGCTCGCCCAGCTTCACCATGTGGGCCTGTCATGGGCTACTTGGATGTCCTCATAACATAGTGACTATCTCCTTCCCAGAGAACGTGACTCAAGAGAGGGGCTGAAGCTGCAATGCCTATGACCTGGCCTCAGAAGTCACACGTTCACTCCTTTCTTATTCTGTTTGTTGGGAGTAACTCACGAAATCCACTTAAACAGAGGGTAACCTGGCACCACCTTTTGAAGGGGATGTCAAAGAATCTGTGGACACATTCTAAACCATTCCACCACCCTGCTTAGAAGTCCCGAGGGCCATGCCCACATCCTGGCTCTAGACATTTTGTGTGATTCCCAAAGACACCAAGTTCACTGAGCATTCCTAACCCCTGGTTACTTAAGCTCTTTGCACTTGCAGTTCTAGAAGGTTCCCTCAGCAGGGCCAATTCCTTTCCGTTAATCATTCTCAGGTCCATATTCTTCTTACTGGGAGGTGTTTCCTGACCATTGACTATAACATAGCCACCTTATCTATGAGTGTCAGGAAGTATCTTGCCTCTTGTTGATGGTGGGCTCTGTCTCCACCCTGGACCAAGCTCCTGGAGCAGGCCGCACGTGCCCTGTCACCGCCAGGCTCCAGGCTGGGAGTGAACACTGCCATACCAAGAGTGGACTGGAGAGGCTCTTCCAGACTGTCGTGCGTTACTGTGTCAATCCAAAATACAGCAACGTGGAAAACTAGTATCTTGAAACTTAAGCCCATTTTGTTTCATTAGAAATCCGGGGGAAGTGAATGAGGAAGGCGTTGTCTTTCTAACTCAGAACCTGTGTTACGGAGCTCTCCTCTGCTTTCATCCTGGCTTAGCATCATACCATTCTAACATCTTACAGGTTTTACCCTGTGATAAATGAATTCATTTACATGAATCCCACAGAACAAACCTGTGCATTTTTTCATTTATTGATTTGACTCCAAAGTTATGTTTTTTTAGCTTTTCTCTAAATTTACGAAAACGTTTTTAGAAAATTGCTCATGGCCCACAAAATAAGAAATTAAACCCTGGTGAAAAGTCTGAGCATTGCTAAAAATGAATTTGGGGGGGCAGACAATCACAGTGGTTGTTTTTAAAATCAACTGAAAGTGGGTGGAAATAAATCCTTTTCCAGAGGAGCCATTTTTGCTGCAAAGATTCACATTTCCTTGAGGATTTTATCGAGAGTAGATCAATGCAACTAACCCAGAACAACATCTAGTTTACAAAAAACCTGTGCTTCTCTCCTGGGAGACGAGCGATCACCCCATATCTCTGTGCGTGTTCGCTCCAGACGCCTCAGACAACACAGACACTACATCATTTTTATTGTCAGGTTCAACACAGCTTCTTTCTTCTCCTTTAAAAAGTCTCTTTAATTTTGAGAACTTTCCTACTAATCATTTTCCCTTTGCTAATGATCCTAACCTTCCACAAAATGACTCCTCTCATGTCAGCCTTCATTTCACATCGCGCTCTTTCCTCGCTCTCTCTTTTTCCCTTGGATTTCCCATTTTTCAAGCCACAAAGCGGACTTCAGTCTGTTGAATTCCAGTTCCTTCTTCCTGTCTTGGATTGCCTATTACCTATTGCAAAGGTCATTTTGAGTGTAATTCAGCTTAAATTACTTTATTTTCTAATCGACAAATTTTTTCTCTCTCTAGGTCCCTTCTTCCTTCCCCGGCCTCCCACTGCCCCTGCCCCCATCTAAACCTCACTTTTCAAGGACTTCTCTATTCTTAACAGCTCTCCATGGAATTGGATGAAAGCGATTCCTTAGATCTGCTATTTTAAAGGATGAGATTTACATGTTCACAGCCTGGCCATGGAGGTTGGGGGGAGGTGTATTTCTAGGATAAGTGAAAACAACAGCAAAATCCCACCCCAAGTCTGGAAGACCCCAAATATGAAATCCACTATCTTCTTGGAGTGTTAGGAATTGTGGCAGGGACACCAAAGTCTGAACTCACCATCAACTTCCAGAGCCAGGTGCAAAAGAGCGGGGGAGGCTCATCAAAATGACCTCAACCCACTGGGCCTTGGGGGTGTGTGTGTGTGTGTGTGTCCATGTGTATGTGTGTGAGCCTGTGTGAGAGTGTGTATGTGTATGACAGTGTGTGCATGAGTGTGAGTGTTGTGTGAGTGCATGCATGCGTGTGTATGTGTCCATGCACATGTGTGTGAGTCTGTGTGAGTGTATGAGAGTGTGTGCATGAGTGTCTGGGTGTGAGTGTTGTGTGAGTGTGTGCATACAGCATGTATGTGCATGTGTCCATGTGTGTGAGTGTGTACATGTATGAGTGTGCATGAGTGAGTGTGTGAGTGTGTGCTTGCGTGCATGTGTGTGTGTGTCCATGTGTATGTGTGTGTACATGTATGAGTGTGCATGAGTGTGTGAGTGAGTGTGTGAGTGGTGTGTGAGTGTGTGCATACAGCATGTGTGTGTGTCCATGTGTACGTGTGAGTGTGTACATGTATGAGTGTGCATGAGTGTGTGAGTGGTGTGTGAGTGTGCATGTGTATGTGTGAGTGTGTACATGTATGAGTGTGCATGAGTGAGTGTGTGAGTGTGTGCTTGCGTGCATGTGTGTGTGTGTCCATGTGTATGTGTGTGTACATGTATGAGTGTGCATGAGTGTGTGAGTGAGTGTGTGAGTGGTGTGTGAGTGTGTGCATACAGCATGTGTGTGTGTCCATGTGTACGTGTGAGTGTGTACATGTATGAGTGTGCATGAGTGTGTGAGTGGTGTGTGAGTGTGCATGTGTATGTGTGAGTGTGTACATGTATGAGTGTGCATGAGTGAGTGTGTGAGTGTGTGCTTGCGTGCATGTGTGTGTGTGTCCATGTGTATGTGTGTGTACATGTATGAGTGTGTGAGTGAGTGTGTGAGTGAGTGTGTGAGTGGTGTGTGAGTGTGTGCATACAGCGTGTGTGTGTGTCCATGTGTATGTGTGAGTGTGTACATGTATGAGTGTGCATGAGTGAGTGTGTGAGTGGTGTGTGAGTGTGTGCTTGCGTGCATGTGTGTGTCCATGTGTATGTGTGAGTGTGTACATGTATGAGTGTGCATGAGTGAGTGTGTGAGTGGTGTGTGTGTGCTTGCGTGCATGTGTGTGTGTCCGTGTATGTGTGAGTGTGTACATGTATGAGTGTGCATGAGTGAGTGTGTGAGTGAGTGTGTGTTGTGTGTGTGCATACAGCATGTATGTGTCCATGTGTATGTGTGAGTGTGTACATGTATGAGTGTGCATGAGTGAGTGTGTGAGTGGTGTGTGAGTGTGTGCTTGTGTGCATGTGTGTGTTGGGAGATGCAGTGATCACATGGGCTTCCTGGCTTTGACGGGTGGGCCTCTCTGCTCCTGAGATGTTACCCGCCCCACGGGCGCTTTCCAGAAAGCTCTGTCCCCAGCTTCTCTGGGAGCAGAGTGACGGCTGTCCAGTCTCCAGTGAGGGACGGCATGTCCCGGGCCTTCTGAGCAGTGGTGGGTCCTCACTGCCTTGGACTTAGATCAGATTTTCATGAGGAAGCTGAGGGCCTGACCCCAGAGGAGCTCTTCCTGTGCCCACATTCGATACCTCCCATGCAGAAGGGGCAAAGAAATGCTGCTTTGCCCTGCGTGTTTGAGATTACAGCAGCCCTGGGCAGGAAAGCAGGGACCTCACTGGCGGCTCTGACCTGGTTACTCAAGGCCTGGATACTTGCGGTTCTGGAAGGTTCTCTCAGCAGGGCCAAGTCCTCCTCGTCATTCAGTGTCAGCCGCCCTCACTCTTGCTGCGAGCCCCACCGTGGCCAGGATGGGTTGGTCTGCCATTGGCATCAATGGAGGAGGAATCGAACTCGTTAAATTTAAATTGAAGCGTGGAGCACTCCTGGGGGGGTAGGGGGAGGTGAGGTGGGCTCTGCCTCCAGGCTCTCCCATGCTCCCTCCCTGCCTTTTCCGGCCTCAAACAGATGACTTTTATTGACAAATCCTGGTGTTGTGGTGTTGCCTTTCTTTAAAGCAGGTAAAAACAATGAAATACAGATGACACGCGGCCGCCCCGGGGGCCTGCATAGTGACTGACGCGGGGACCAGGCCCGAGAGGAGCAGAGAGGCCGTCTGCGCGGTGGCAGCAGCCTGCAGTGACAGCGCCGCGTGCCCGGGCGCCGGCTAATTAATCCCATATTTTCACACAGCCTAATTACGGAGCCTGGCCTGAGTTATTTGGCTGCTGGAGGAGGAGCCGCGCCGGCACCGTCCTCTCCTCGACTCCCGGCTATTTATTATGCGCCACCGCCGCCCCCAGCGAACCCCGGCGCGCAGGCCTCTCTGTCATCGCCACGTTATCGGGAGAGGCACCCCCTCCTTACTGGGCCACAGGGCTTCTGCAAATTGCTATTTTTATGGCATATGATAAAGGAAATGCTACCTTCCGCTCACACGTGTCACTGTCTGGTGCGTGGACTCTGCAGCCCGCGGGCGCCGGCGGTGGGCTTGGGGATCCACCCAGCCCGCTCCCCAAGGACCCTGGTTTCCACCACAGCTCATGCTTTCCTTTCCTTTTTCTTTTTATCGCATGTAATTTTTAATTATGCCTTCTTGGCGCAGGGTCACCTTTACTAGAAATCTCCAGCCGCCCTCCCACTATCCACACCCTCCCGTTTCTTCCTCTGGGTTGGGGTCTTTGCTGGAGCACATTTTGCACATTGTTACTCATCGCTGATACACTGGGAACTGGGAGGGGCTCCGGGAGATGGGGGTTTCAACACTTGCTCACCGTGGGGGGGCCGTTTAAACACGAGGCACCCGCGTGGCAAGGCCTGCACCTGCGCTGCTGGGAGCCAGGGCTCTGCGCACGGCACAGCCTTCAGAGGCTCCGAGAAAGCTCAGAACACAGGGGCCCACGGGCCCTGGAAGGCTCCAGAATAAGGAGAAGCACAAGCCCATGCCCCAGGGTAAGGGGTTCCTCGTGTCCCTAACTCTGTAAGAGCCCGGACACGTGCCCTCCCAGCTCTGCAAACCTCGGTCCCCAGGGCGCGGGAGCAGGACAGCGGCGCGGGGCTGGCGCTCTTCCGCAGGGCAGGCGGGACGGACAGCAGCGCAGGCCCGGGGGCAGGGACCCGCCAGAGGCTGCTCTCAGTCGCTGGGGGCGGTGGGAGCAGCCCCACATCAAGGGTGAAGCGAGGCTGAATGTGAACAGACTTGAGCTTCTTAGGCTCCAGAGTCTGCGCGAGGCCTTTGTCACCACTTCAGCCACTGCGTCTTCCCGGCTGGACTGGACTGGGGGGCTCCCCACGTGCCGTGCGCTTCTAGAGGGGGCTCTCAGCGCGGGGCTGGCGAATCGGCGGATGGAGTTCACAGAGCTCGCTTCTGCCCAAGCCACGAGCTAAGATTCCTCGTGCCACTTCTTAGAAATAAAGTCAAGAAACTAAAAGTAAATGAATGCATGTCAAGAGATTTCTGAATAGTTTCTGTAAAAATACATTTGTTTGGGGCTGTTTGCGTGTTTGCGATGCACCATTAACCCCTGTGCTTTGTGGAACAAGGGGCCACACCTCTCCAACCCCCTTCTCTAACTGTGAACGCCATAGGGGGTTTTGAGGATAAACGGGAAACACGTTAAGTTCCTTGGGGGCAATATTCTACAAGGTTTAAAATTACATTTTATCTTATTACCAGAGCCACCTGCTGCTATCAGCAAGTTTAAAACAACAGTAACCATGACTGTAAACATGCACTGATTCATCCAGAGGAAGCTGTCAGGGGCTTACCTGGTTGAAGTAGACGCACCTGTTCCATGCTCTCCACCCTGAGGGTCGGAGTGAGTCTGGAGAGGGCACTGACTCCCGCCCAGGCCTCCCCAGGGGAAAGGAGAGCCAGAGCAACAGCATCTGTAATACGGCTGGAGGCACCAGCAGGCGGCGGTCCCGGCACCTGGGATGTGCTTTCCGTTCTGCACACAGGACCCAGGCTCAGTCAACCTGGGTAAGAAACAGAGGAGGGAGCAACGCAGAGGTGGGAGACGTCGGTGGGAAAGTAAGGGGTGTCAACACAACAGGCCATGGGAGATCAAGAAAGAGGAATTGCTATGGGAGAGTGTTCCCGGAGGTTTGGGTGGGGCGCTCCAGGTGGACTTCAAGGCTTGTTAAGGTTCAGTAGGTGGAATATGAGCACTGCTGGGTGGGGCAGCTGGTGACTGTACAAGGAGCGGGATTGTTTAAAGCAGAAGTTGTCAAACTGGAATGTTCCCGGAACCCCCCAGAGCTCTTGCTAAGTGCAAACTCAAATGCTGTTGGCTGGGTGGGCCCTGGGGTTCTGGTGGTGACATGCCCTGGACAGTGTTGTGCTTAAACAAAGGGTTGGGTGTGTTTGTTCTAAATGCCAGTTCTGCTGTAAAACACTGCATCGTGGATCCTTGAGATCCAGTTTCTCTCAAAAAGAATTGCATCTGAAAGCACACCCATGCCAGGACGCCCCCAGATGCCTCTGCTCTCTTTCTTCCCGGGCACTCCTGTCACAGCCCCAGCTTTCATCCTGCCATTGCCAAAGCCGTGGAAATTACAGTCACTACTCTTACTATTTTTGGATATCAAAGAAAGACAACTCTTGTAGGTCAGTTGGACAATTTAAATACCAAACCATCTTTAGCAAAATATTTAATAAAAAAAAAGTAACCCATGGATTTCCTTTTCAACATCTTGCAAACCTTGTTACTGAAGCTCCGTATATTTCTCTCATCACCACCTTTTCTAATGTTTTCTTGAAGTCTAAGATATATACAGCAAAGTGCACATATTGCCAGGGGAGAGCTCCATGCATTTTCACAGACTGAACCCAGCTTTGTAACAGCAATGGAACATTACTGCTCCTGTCCCAGTCAGCCACAACCTTGGGGGCTCCCCTCGCCTGCCTTCAACACCAGAGGTTAATCTTGCCTATTTTATACTTGGTGTAGTGGAACCATGCAGTGTAGACAGTGTATATTACATCTGTGAGATTTGTCTACACTGTGGGTGTAGATCGCTCACGTCAGCATTCTCCTTGTGTCTGAGAGACCGAATATACAAATGGACAATGGCAGACCGTGTGTAAAAGTGGAGCTCTGACCCGCACCTGCAGCCACCTGCCCAGGAAGCCGACCCCATTATCTGAAATAAACAGCCCCGGAAGCCAGCTGCCGTAAGTCAGACTTGCAGGAAGCCAGATTGCTATCTCTGTGACAATCCAAGAAGCTGTCCGGGAACTTCTGTAACAATCGGCCCCAAATGGCCAGGACTTGAATAATAACTGACAGCTTCTCTAATTTTTCTCTCTACTTTCAATTTAGGACCAGCCAGGGAAAGACAAATGTGCTCCCCTAGCCAATCCCGTGGGACGCTCCACCCCTATAGCCGCCTCCAGCTTCCCCGAGCCAGACGCCTCCGTCGGGCCGCCCCTGAGCCTTTCCTTTTCTGTTACAGAACTTCCCCACTGCCCTGCCTACATTGAGTCTCGGCCAAGCACGAGGGATGGCAGTTGACCCCCTCGCTGCAGCAGGCTCTGAATAAATCACCTTTGTGGTTCTCATTGAGTTGGTCTTCATTGGTTTCCACAATCCATTTTGTGTGTCTGGATCATTCATGTCACTATTATTGATGTGTCCGTGTTTGTCTATATCATACTCTACCCAGTCCATAGTGGATGGGCATTTGGGCAGTTTCAGGTTTGGGGTGATTTAGAATGAAAATCAAACAAACACAGAGTGCTTCTATGAACGTTCTTGTCTGTGTCTTTAGGTGAGCCCAGTGCACACACTTCTGTTGAGTGTGACGCTAGGAGTACAGCCATTGCCGTGGTTGTACCAATTTCCTCCCCAGCCAGTTAGGGTTACAGCCACTCTGCCTCTTTGCCAACTCTTGGTGTTTGGTGTCTTTTTCATTGTAGCCACTCTGGTCAGTCTGTAGTACAATCGCAATGTGGTTTTATTGTGCATTTACGTAGTGATTAATGCAGCTGAGCATCTTATCATATATTTATTGACCACTTGACTATCCTCTTTTTTAAAAATATTGCAATCTGGGTTTTTTTTTTTTTTTTTAAAGATTGGCACCTGAGCTAACAACTGTTGCCAATCTTCTCTCTCTTTTTTTTTCTCCTTTATCTCCACAAATCCCCCCCATACATAGTTGTATATCTTAGTTGCAGGTCCTTCTAGTTGTGGCATGTGGGATGCCACCTCAACAGGGCCTGATGAGCGGTACCATGTCCGTGCCCAGAATCCAAATCGGCGAAACCCTGGGCCACCACAGCGGAATGCATGAACTTAACCACCCAGCCACAGGGCCGGCCCCAAAATATTGCAATCTGTGTTTTAATGCGGCAATCTTTTAAACTTTTTTTCTGGATTTTATTTTTTTAAAGCAGTTTTAAGTTTACAACAAAATTGAGGAAGATGCAGAGATTTCCCATATACCCCCTGGCCCCATACAAGCGTATCCTCCCCATTATCAACATCACTCACCAGAATAGTACTTTTTTTTTATGAGGAAGATTGGCCCTGGGCTAACATCTGTGCCAGTCTTCTCTATTTTTTTGTGTGTGGAATATTTGCCACAGACGAGTGGTGTGTATGTCCACGCACGGGATCCACACCCACGAACTGCAGGCTGCTGAAGCAGAGCACATGAGCTTAATCACTATACCACCAGGCTGGCCCCATAGAATAGTACATTTTTTACCAAGGATGAACCTACATTAACACATCATATTCCCCCAAAGTCCATAGTTTACCTTGGGATTCACTCTTGCTGTTGTACATCCTATGGGTTTGGACAAATGTATAATGTCACGTATCCACCATTATAGTATCAGACAGAGTATTTTTACTGCCCTAAAAATCCTCTGTGCTCCCCCTATTCATCCCTACTCCCTACCCCCAACCCTTGGCAACCACTGATCTTTTCACTGTCTCCATAGTTTTGCCTTTTCCAAACGTCTCATAGTTGGAATCATAGAGTCTGTAGCCTTTTTCGACTGGCTTCTTTCAATTAGCAATATGCATTTAAGGTTCCTCCATGTCTTTCATGACTTGATAGCCCATTTCTTTTTAGCCTTGAATAATATTCCATTGCCTGAGTGAACCACAGTTTATTTATCCATTCACCTACTGAGGGACATCTTGGTTGCTTCCAAATTTTGGCAATTATGAATAAAAGTGCTATAAACACCCATGTGCAAGTTTCTGTGTGGATGTGAGTTTTCAACAACTTTGGGTAAATATCAAGGAGCGTGATGGCTGGATTGTATGGTAAGTGTGTTTTTAGTTTTGTAAGAAACCACCAAACCGTCTTCAAAATTGCCTACACAATCTTGCATTCCTGCCAGCAATATATGAGAGTTCCTGTTGCTCCACATCCTCACCAGCATTTGGTGGTGTCAGTGTTCTGGATTTTGGCCATTCTAATAGGTGTGTAGTGGTATCTCATTGTTGTTTTAATTTGCATTTCCCTGACGACATGTGATGTGGAGCAACTTTTCATATTTTTTTTCCAGCTGTATACTTTTTCAGGGAAATGCCTGTAAAAGTCTTAGGCCCATTTTTTAATCAGATGCCAGCTTCTTTTTTCTTTTTTAAAACAGCTTTATTGAGAAATAATTAATGTAATATAAAATTCACCTCTTTAAAGCATACAATGACTTTTAATATATTCACAGATTTCTGCAACCATTACAACCATTACCACAGTCTAACCTTAGAATATTTTCATCACCCCAAAGAGAAACTCCATACCCATAAGCATTCATTTTCCAATCCTAGGAAACCACTAATCTGTTTTCTTCTAAGAATTTATTTTATTATCTTAGCTCATACATTTGGAACTATGATCAATTTGAGTTAATTTTTGTGTGTAGTATGAGAGAGGGGTCCAGCTTCCTTGTTTGCATGTAGATATCCCATGCGTGTGTGAATGTCCCAGCACCATTTGTTGAAAAAGACTATTCTTTCCCCTTGGAACTTTCTTGACACCTTGTCAAAATCAACTGATTACAAATGTAGGAGTTTATTTTTGGGCTCTCTATTATATTCCATTGATTAATATCTCTATCCTTATGCCAATACCACAATATCTTGATTACTTGTAACCTTGTGCTAAGTTTTGAAATTGGGAAGTGTGTCTTCAACTTTGTTCTTTTTCAATATCATTTTGGCTAATTTGGGTTCCTAGCATTTCCATATGAACTTTAGGATCATCTTGTCATTTATGCAAGAAAAGACAGCTGGAATTCTGATAGGGATTGTGTTGAATCTGTAGATCAACTTGAGGGAGTGGGGATTGCCATGTTAACAACACTAAGTCATCTGAGTTATGAATATGGGATGTCTTTCCATTTATTTAGATTTTCTTTTATTTCTTTCACCAATGTTTTATAGTTTTCATTGTATATCTTACATTTATTTGTTAAATGTATTCCTAAGTATTTAATTTGTTTGATGTTATTGTGAATGTAATTGTTTTCTTAATTTCATTTTCAGAGTATTTATTCCTAGCATATATAAACACAATTTATATTAATCTTGTATTCTACATCCTTGCTGAAATAATTTATTAGCTCTTAAAGGTTTTCTGTGGATTCCTTAGGCTTTTTATAAACATGAAGAGTTTTACTTCTTCCTTTCCAATCTGGATGTCTTATTTATTTTTCTTTTTTGGTATAAGCAGTGACAGCTATGAATTTCCCTCTGAGCAATGCTTTAACACGTCACATTTTTGGTATGCTGTGTTTTCACTTTCATTGATCTAAAAGTATTTTCTAATTTCCTTTTTGATTTCTTCTTTAATCCACTGGTTAGTTAGGAGTATGTTGCTTAATTTCTACATAATAGTGAATTTCCCAAATTTCTTTCTGTTATTGATTTCTAATTTTATTCCATTATGTTTGGAGAAGATACTTGTATGATTTCAATTCTTTGAATTTACTGAGGCTTCCTTTATGGCCTAACATATGGTGTGTCCTGGAGAACGTTCCATTTGCACTTGGAAAGGAGGAGTCTTCGGCTGCTGTTGGCTGGGGTGCCCTGTAGGTGTCCATTAGGTCTGAGTGTTTCCAGAATTGTTAAAGTTCTATTGCTTTGTTGATCTCCTGCCTAGCTGTTCTATGCGTTGTTGAAACTGGAGTATTTAATTCTCCAACTGTTATTATTGAATTACTTATTTCTACCTTCAATCTTGTCCGTTTTTGCTTTGTGTTCTTTAGGCCTGTGTTGCTGGGTGCATGTCTGTTTATAGGCATTGTATCTTACAGTTGAATCAGTCCTTCTGTCACTATGAAACGTCCCTCTTTATCTCTCATAATTTGTTTGGTCTTAAAGTTTATTTTGTCTGTATTAGTATAGTATACTAGCTCTGTTATGATTGCCGTTCGTACAGTATATCTTTTGCCATCCTTTTACTTTCAATGTTTTTTATCTTTGAATCTAAAATGTGTCTCCTCTAGACAGCATATAGCTGGATCTTGCTTTTTAAAATCCTGTCTGACACTCTCGCCTTTTTACTGGTTTGTTCCATCCATTGATATTTAATGTTTTTATTGATGTGGTTAAATTTACGTCTTCTATTTTGCGTTGTGTTTTCTATATGGCTCATGTCTTTAATGTTCCTATGTTTCTCTTTTACTGCCCTCTTTTTCATTAAATGGGTGTATTTTCTAGCATAACATTGTAATTCCATTAATGATTTTTTTATCTATATATTTTATAATTATTTTCTTAATGCTTGCTCTAGGGCTTATAATACATCTTTTCTTTTCTTAAAGATTGGCACCTGAGCTCACATCTCTCGCCAATCGTTTTTTTTTTCCTTCTTCTTCTCCCCAAAGCCCCCGAGTACATAGTTGCATATTCTACTTGTGAGTGCCTCTGGTTGAGCTATGTGGGACGCCACCTCAGCATGGCCTGACAAGCAGTGCCATGTCTGCGCCCAGGATCTTAACCGGGCGAAACCCCAGGCTGCCAAAGTGGAGCATGCAAACTTAACCACTCGGCCATTGGGCCAGCCCCAATACATCTTAATTTATCAGAGTCTACTTCAGATATATACTACCTTAATTCCAGTAAGATGCGTAAATTTTTCTACTATGTAGCTTCATTTCCTCCACTCATTTTTGTGCCATTATTTTTACACACATTATATCTATGTATGTTACAAACTCAATACATTTTTATAATTATTTATAATCTTATGTCTTTTAAAGAAACTGAAAGAAAAAGGAGAACAAGTGTGTATTTATAGAGTTTGTTATATTAAACCATTTCTGGCTCTCTTCATTTCTTTCTCTAGATTTGTGTTACCATTTGGTGTCATTTCCTTGTTCCAATAGAGCATTATTCCCACTTGCCTCCTTTGTGCTGTTATTGTCAAATTTGTTACATTTCTATATGTTATAAGCCCTACAATATACATATTGTTTTATGCAATTGCTTTTTAAATAAGTTGAGGAGAAAGAACAAGAAATACGCAATTATACTGTCTCTTATAATTACCTACAAAATTACCTTGACCAATGCTCTTTGTTTTTTCATGTACATTTATATTACTGTCTAATGTTACTTGCTTTCAGCCTTAAGAACTTCCTTTAGTATTTCTTATAAGGCAGGTCGGCTAACAACAAATCTCTCAGTTTTTATTTATCTGGGAATGTCTTTATTTTACATTCACTTGTGAAAGGTAGTTTTGCTGAATCTTGGTTGACAGTTCTATCCTTTCTTCACTTGAATACAGCAGCTCCCTGCCCCTGGCCTGCCTTGTTTCTAATGAGAAGTCAGCTGTTAATGTTATTGGAATTCCCCTGTACATGAGGAGTAGTTTTTCTCTTGCAGCTTTCAACATTTCCTTTTTATCTTTGGCTTTGAACACTTTGATGTGCGTCTGAATGTGGATCTCCTTGCATTTTCCCTACTTGGAGTTTGTTGGTCTTCATATATGTGTAGCCTAGGTCAGCTTAATGGCATCTCACATTTCTCTGAGGCTGTGTCCATTTTTCCTCCTTTGTTCTCTCTGTTCTTCAGATTGCTTCATCTCTATTGATCTATCTTCAAGTTCTCTGATCCTTTCTTCTGCTTGTTCAAATCAACTGTTAATAGAGTTTAGTGAAATTTTCATTTCTATTATAATTTTTAACTTCTGAATTTTCATTTGGTTCTTTTATATAATTTCTATTTCTCCATGATATTCTCTATTTGGTAAGTCATTGTCATCATCCCTTCCTTTAATTCTTTGACGATGGTTTCTTTTAGTTCTTAGATCATGTTTATTATGTGGCTTTCAAGTCTGTCGACTAAGTCCAACATCTGGGCCCTCTCACAGGCAGTTTCTATTGCCTGCTTTCGTTCTTTCTCTCTCTCTTTCTTTCTTTTTTACTGTGGATGGATCACACTTTCTTATCTTTTTTTTTAATGTCTTGTAAATTTTTGTTAAAAACTTGATATTTTAGATAATATATTGTAACCACTCTGGATACTGATGCCCCTTTCTGAAATGTTGTTTTCTTTATCTGTTTATTGTTCACCTCTTTATTTGCTTAGTAACATGGCTGGGCTAATTCAATGAATTAGTTTATTTCCCCTGACTTGTGCAGCCTCTTATTTCCTTGCTCCTATTTTTTTATTCATCTTTTAAATTTTTCAGCCTGGCTTCCTAGGGGTTATCCCCAGTCCACACAGATTAGTGGTCTGCCACTGATTGGTCAGAGGTTGTGCCTAAACCCCTGAACTAGTAAGTTTCTTACTTTTTACTTTTGGATCTGTGTGTGACTTGGAGACACATAACAAGTTTATAAATTTGTCTCCTGCTCAGCCAGGAATTCATAGCTCAGAAGTTCCCTCTCCAGTACGTCAGAGGCAGTGAGTTGGACATGCACACAGTCTTCTTGAACATCATGGATGACTGTGATTTTAGAAGGGCTCCCTTTGTCTCTTGCCTTGGTCTTCCTGTTAAGCTCCTAGCTGGTGTGCCTCTATTGATATCACACCCACCTGTTAGCCTTCACCGACTGCTAACTAACTGCTCTACTGTTTTCAGTAATGCCCTCTGTCATGAGTTTCCCCAAAGTCTGATTGAAACAAAGTTGGGCCTGTTGGCAGGAGCAAGGTATTTCCAATATTTGAAGCATGCTCTGACCCTGCCCTGGGGTCTCGTGCTACAGAGCAGAAGCTGTGGTATGTGTGTGGGTGGGGCAGTGTGGGAACTGGTGCCACTGCCCAGCTGCCACCACTGCCTATATGGATCTTCCTCAGTGCAGAGCCAGCAATGATGGGATTGGCCCATGTCCACTCACTGCCCAATTCACTCAGAATACTTCCTCCATTCCTGGAATATGGGGGATATAGGTGCTTCCACTGGGCTACTGTGCCTACCAAAACTGCTCTTCTATACCATGCAGCTGTGGGGGAGTGCAGGCCTGTGCTCTTCACCAGCTGCCTCCCCACTCGGATCCTCCTTACAGCAGGAGCTGGGTATGGGGGAATGGGGAAAACACCTTGCTTCTGCCACCTTCTCAGTGTAGGCTTTTGCAATACAGAGCTGTTGGAAATGGGGTCTGCCACTTTTCAGCCACTGCTTTACCAACCCAGAATAGATCTTTCACCCCCAGCGGCTGGGAGCTGGAACTGGCACTTGGCTTCTAAGCCTGCTGGAATAGCTCTTCCTCAACAGGGAGTTGGGTGGGAGCTGGGCGCAGCCCATGGCTTGAATGCCATGCCCTCTCATTGTTCTTACCAAATTTCTATAAATTTTGTTGAATGGATGGTCTCAATTTGTTATAAACCCTTTCATCAATCTCTAGAGACTTTGAATGATTGTCTTTGCTAATTTTGACCATTTTAATAGCTGTCTTTCTGGGGGAGGAGTTTCCGCAATTTCTTCACATTACATTCTGGAACTCTTGTTTCTGGCTATTCTCTTTTTGTGAAATGTCTGTTCATTTCTTTCACACATATTTCTACTGGGCTGTCTGTCTTTTTCTTATTTATTTGTAGGAGATGATTATATATTCTGTAAATGCCCTTTATTAGAAATGTGTATTGCAAAATATTCTCCCACTTTGTGTGCTGCATTTTTAGTTTCTTAATGGTGTCTTTTGATGAAGAGAAGTTCTAAATTTTAATATAGTCAATTTAGTAATGCTTTCTCTGATGGCCACTGCTTTTTTATAATTACTATTCTGTTTAGGAAATCTTTGCCATCTCAAAGGTCACAAAGATATTCTTTTGTTTTTTTCTAAAAGTTCTTTTATCTTTCACATATAGATCTACAACCAATCTAGAATTGACTTTTGCTTAGGCAGCCAGCTTCCTTATTTCCTCATATGCATATCCAATTAACCTGCATTTTATTGAAAATGCCATCCTTTCCTCACCACACTACAATATCATCTTGTCCTAAATCAGACTGCCTTTGTGTGGGCCTGTTTCTGGACTCTCTATCCTGTTCCACTGGGAAATTTGTCTAACTTCATAAAAGGTCTTGACATCAGGTAGTATAAATCCTCTAGCTTATCACTTCTTAAATATTGCCTTGCCTATTCTTGGCCCCTTTTGCATATACTTGTGAATTTTGGAATTATCTTATCAGTTTCCTCAGGGAAAGAAAAACAGTTCGATTGGGATTGTATTTAACCAAATTTAAATCAATTTGAGGGGAATTAACATCCTTAACATATTGAGTCTTCCTATCTATGAACATGGTATGTCCTTTTACTTATTTATATCTTTAAATTTTTTTCTCCCAAAAATGTTTTATACTGTTGAGTGCAAAGGCCTTGCATGTGTTTTATTAGATTACTTCTAGATATTTGATGTCCTTATTTGTCAATAGTATCATCTTAAAATTGAATTTTCTGTTTGTTGCTGATATATGAAAATACAATTATTCTTGAATATTCACATGGTATCCCGAAATCTCTCCCCTTCTTCAGTTTTTTTTTAAACTATTAATTCTAGTCTGTTTGTTTACCTCAGGTGAAAAGGGTTGTGTTTGTTATTCTCATTGCGTCATGAGACATTATTGTCATTGATTTGTTGGTTTGCTCATCCTTTTTATCTCGTTTCCTCTGCCCCTCACACACCAGCATTTTCATGTGTCTCAGGTCTTCCTTTTGTTGGCGTTCTGGTTACCAATGGGTCTGAGAGTGTCTTCCCATCTTTTTGGACTTTGGGGTTTCCCACGCAGCAGATTTATAGCTCATGCTCCTTGTTCTATTGGTGTTGCTCTTCTCCTTTTTGATTTTTAGGATTCCTGTATTTTCTTACTTGCCTCTATCTCAAAACATGAGACCAGAACTGAAAACATGGGTCTTTCTGGCTTCTGCCTGCCCATCAGCTAATGGAGACTGAAACCAAAACAGTGGCATCAGCCACCACCATGTATGAGCAGGGAAAGTCTCCAAGTTAAATTCATGGTCACATTTTCCTGCATGCAGCTAATACACGGGAGTGCTATTTCTTCCTAGTCATAGAACTGGCCTAATACTGCTTCCTAGGAATGCTGATAATAAGACAGAAGTAATAGTGGGAAGAGTATCAGTGGTTCACTGTGAGCATTATGTGCCAGTGTCATGAACACGAGTTCAATAGCTGGCATTGTGATGTCGAGGTACAGCCAATTTATAAACTGTTTTTAAGAATCTAGTAATGCTGACTACCATATGAAACTCTCTACAATAAAAGCAACATAGACCTCATCATGGTGCTGTAGTTATGTATTGTGGAAGGCCAACATATGTGTAGATGTGTATGTCCAGAATTTATAAGTCTTGGAATAAAAACATACACCTGACATGCACATGGACCTTACAGCGTGAGAGCGAGTGTAAACTGTGGGCACAAGGGCATTAGGAAGTAGTCTCTGTGGGGGGTCCATATCCCCGATCCCACCTGTCTCATTTGCCTTATTATATTGGAGTTCCGTTTGTTCTTCTGAAATCTTGCCCCATATATCTGCTTCCAATTCCTTTGAGTTTTCATTTCTTAGTTAGAGGTTAAGACTTAAGATGCAGATACTCCCAGCCTTTCATTCCCGCAACAATGTGTGTTCACTAGTTCCTGCCTTCCAGGCACGGTCTGGCTGGACAAGGCAGGATTCCGTGGGAGCACCAAGCACCAAGGGAGCATCATACTACCTTGGGAATCACTGGTTAGGGATCCTTTCCTAAGAGCCAGTTTTGAGAGCAGAGATGAGGGAAAATGCTGAATGACGATGAGCACATGGGAAAGTGGGGGCCTCAAAGAGGGGAGCAAGCCACAGAAAGGAGAGTCTGGGGGCACCGGAAGACACATGCTACTTAATTTCCACTTTTCCCTGAACCTGGACAAAATATTCTCAATTCATTGAGCACTCGACTGAGGAAATTCAAATCAAATATCAAATTTTTGTATTAAGTTCTACCAAGTCGCATTTATTTTTATGTCTGATCTACCTGACATCAAATAAAGTTATTTTAAAAATTGGGTGCATCACAACACTATGACATAGCCAACCTTTAAAAAAAATGAATGATTTATTTAAAAGGTTGGCTGTGTCACACGAGCATCTAAATCAGCAAGTGAAAAGTCAGACATCCCAGGAGCCAGGGCAGCAAGCAGAGAAACGACAGAGGAGAGGAAATGGTGCAGATTAAACAAGGATATTTTTCCTCCGAGAAATTAGAAAACAGAGTATAAGCATGACATTACACGGCTGAAATTAAAATTACTGGGATGTGCGCACTGTGCATTATCTTGAAGAAAACCTGTTCATGACCTGCTTGAGGTGACCCCCTTCTTACCACCTGTGAGTGGGTTTGATGAATGTGTCCAGTCCCGTGTTTTGCTGGGATGCTGATAGTCCTACCAACAAACGTGTGTGTTTTCTTTCCTTGCCTTGCCTGAAGATGCCTCCAGAACGTCTAGCTGCAGTGAAACTGGGTAAATGAGCAGAACTTGAAGGTCCCACGATGAACAGATTTCTGTCTGGATGCTTCTGTCTCCTGGCTCAACCACTGAGGCGGGAAATGTGAAACTGCGGGAGGAGCCCTTGCCGGGGCCGAGGAGACCCGGTGATGTCCTCATCGGCCCCTTTTCAGCTATGTGGCCCCGAGCAATCCGCTGACCCTCTCCCGGCCTTCTCTGGTTCACGGATGAACGAGAGGTTGGATTCGGATGCTCTAAAAGGTCTCGCCTGTTTCTAACATTCAATTACACCAGCTTCTCTAATGTCTTTAATTGTAGGATCCATGCCCAACGTGTGTTTATTCCCAGTCAACACAGTGTGGAGGGCACACGGTGAAATGCTGCAGGGTTGAGCTGAGCTGAGAGAGGGCTCCAAGGTTGCCCTGGGATCCAGGCTGGAAGGGAAGCGTTGGCATCCACAGCAAACATGTGCAGTGAGGGGAGAGCTGGCTTGGGGTGGATATGGTGACTTGAGCGTGGGGTTTGGAGGAGCCCTCCGAGGGAAGGTGCAGGAAGCCCAGATAAAGGCCTGAGAGGAGAGCTCTGGTGGGGACGTGGATTTGTGACCCCGTCACGCAAAGGAGACAATGACAGCCTGATTCAATGCAGAGGAAAGGGGGTTGCATTCTGGACCCCAAGGGGAACCTCCCCCAGAGGGCAGGTGAAGGAGGAGGGAAGCAGGGAGTGGGCAGAGCCCAGTGCCCACAGGAGCTCCTCACGCCAGACACTGGGCATGCGGGCTGCAAAGAGAAGATGCAGAAGGAGGCCCTGGCCCTGCTGGGGGTCAGCTCCTGGCTCTGGAAGGTTCTTTTGTTCAACAGAAATGACTCCAGCACGGCACCAGGGAACCAAGCCCCTGCTCCCCACTAGAGCTGCAGGCCCCGGGGGCGGGGTGGGGGAGACCAGGTGGGGCCGCGGGGCTCCGGTCCTCCTGCTGGGGCTCTCCAGACCGGGAGCACCCCGGGAGCACCCCCCACCAAGGCCGAGTGGGACCCGGACCCAGGAGGAGCCAGTCTTGGTGGCACAGGCGTCAGCAGCGCCAGCCGCAAACCTCCCCGCCATCACCTCGTCCCTCCTGGGTCCCTTGGCGTGGGCTCTGCCTCCACCTCTGCTGTGTGTCCCCACGGGTCCTCCCGCTGGTCGTCAGTCCCGCCGACGTGATGAAGGTGTCTGGAGACAGAAATGAGAGGATGCTTCAGAAAGTACTTTGGAAATAAAAATAGCATTTACATGCAGGATCTTATCATGCTTCTCGGCCAAGATGTCACAGCCATGAAGGACAACCCTACAGTTCTGACGTGAGGGGATTCTTGTTGTCGCTCGCAGCCGTTTCCGCCAGCCCTGGGCTGTGGAAGCGATGCACCGAGATCCTTCACTCGCTGCGCCCTGCTCTCCCGGCTTTCCCGGGAGGGGCGGTGAGACCCAGCATCCTCCCGTGTGCTCCGTCCCAGCCCTGAGCTTGGTCTGCGACGAGCATGCGCCCAGCCACCCTGAGGTCACACGATGCGCCGGGGAGAGGGAGACGCCCCCAAAATTAGGGTCAGGCGGGCTTTGAGGGGGCCTCGAGCAGCCTCCACCTGCGGACCGGCCTCCTGCGCCTGAAGCGCATTTGCTCCACGCGTCCCTGAGAAAGAAAGGACAAAACTCAGGCTGCAAAATGAAAAATAAATAGCAGTCTTTGCAGATGCTCAGAGTGGCAGGAGAGACTCGACATGTTCCCCAGAGGGACACAGTGCTCTGAGCCGAACGCGGCTGGCCTTGCAGTGCACAGGGCCCGCGCCCCGAGTGTTTGGTTCAGGAGATCGGATACCCTACCTGCTGCCAAGAGAAGCTTCCTCCAGCCCCGCGCCTAGCGCCGAGCTCATGGGACCAGCTGGGACCCCTGACCCCTCCCCTCCCATTCAGCAGGACACGCCAGGACACCTGCTCCCCTCCCACAAGGTGGAGGCTGTGCTGGACTTTCTAGCACTTTTCCCCGAGGGTCTCCTCCCTCCACACACACTCCCACCACATCCACACTCACATCACGGGAGCATGTCTTCCAGAATTCCCTCTGGGTCCTCCGTCTCACCTTGAGAGCCCTGGCCTGGCTCACCCCTGTCCCTCGAGCTTTCTCGCCAATCTCTGTTACCTCCTTTTTGGGTTACAGCCAGCCCTCTGCCCATTACACTAGGACTGTGGCCACCACGTCCAAGCCCAGCCACCCACAGCATCCAACACCGTGGGGCCAAGGCATCACTGCCCAGACTGCAGTTCCCACCTCGTGCCGGTGGCCCACATGGTTTGATTTGGCAGCCGTGAGCATGCATCTCTCACCTGTTCTATTGTAGTGTACTGTTTACCTGATGTGCTCCCGATTGCCAACTCCACCTCTGAAGTTTTTTCTCTGGTGATATCTCACCCTCTGTCTCTCCTGGGGCCCTGCTTGTGTGGTTAGCACAACACCTGCATAAGCGGCGCTTAAGCAACAAGGTGAATTCCCTCAGATAACATGAAGCTCTGTTTTGTATCTGTGACATGTTCCCCACTTTATGTCCTCATGATTCTCATCTCAGGACCACAGAATGGCTGCTGTGGTTCCAGACATCACACCCTTACAGGGAGAAGGGGGCATATTCTTCAGAGGCCCCATCATTTTATCTGATAAGAAAACCTTCTGTGGAAGGCTTCCCCTCATGACCTATTGGTCAGTCCGGTCATGTGGCTGCTCCTAGACCAATCACTGACAAACCGATCACCTTGCTGCAGACACAGACCAACTAAACTTCACTCCTTAGGGCTGGGGAAAGGGGCCCACCTTCCCTGGTATCAGGAGATCCTTGCCCTATACAGCAACACCACCAGGGTTCATTAGTAGGATAATGGGGGTCAGCAAGGACCAGTGTGTGCCCCACAGCATGGAGGCCAGCGGCTGGTGGAGTTCAGGACTGCCCTCTCACTTCCTTCCCCTGATGCCCAGTCTTTGCCACTTGCTGACTCGTTTGTTGATCACAGGCTGGCCTCTGACCCCTTCCCAGACCACATGCAATGCGGGAGTTGACACCCAGGACGACAGGGTCCCGGCTCCCAGAATTTGAACCTTCCACAGGAGGGATCCGGCATTGCGCTGGGGGCCAGATGGTTCCGTTGACTTGATCCCCGGAAGCTCAGACACCTCTGCCTGCAGGAAGCCTGCCTGGCCTCGGCTGAGGATCCTTCGCTGGCATTCCCCACTTCTCTGAGGACACGAGATGCCGCCTGGGCGTCTGTTTGCATGCTATGTGCGTTCAGAGCATGTTCATTCATTCACTGCCTGAGCCAGCGTCTGTGTCTTAGCTGATTAAGTGCCCGCTAGGTGAGGGCTGGTGACCATGGTGACAGTAGTAAAGCGGCTGACGTTACTGAAAACAGGGCATGTGTTCGGGGTGCAGTGTCCCCCTTTTCTCCCTCTTCCCTTATTGAGAGACACGCAGAGAGGGCGAGGTTCCACTCAAACGTCCCTCTCACGGCGGGAACGCCCCGACCGAGGGTGGGCGGCCCCGTGGACCTTCAGTGACCGAAGCCTCAGCTTGGCTGCCTGCACGGCGAGGAGAGGAGCCAGAACAAGCAGCTCCCTTTCAGCTCTGACTGTTTCTTCGGCCGATTCCAGCGCTGGCACGTGGTTGGTTTTTACTAAGTGTCTGAGGAACAAGCGGAGGAGAAGGTGGGCGGTTTGGGGAGGGGAGTAAATTTACTGTAGTCCCATCACAGACCAATAAATACGACACTTGGAAACGCGTCGGGTCCCAGTTATCTCTCCCGAGAGAGGAAGAGAGATTTTCCAATTCCTCCCAGATGTGTGTTTATTTATATTATTACCTACAGACTTCGGCCTGAGCTCTCCGGTCCTTCGCCTCCTGTGCTCGAACCCAGCACCCCGAGCCGGGCCTCCCCGGCCTCCCTCCAGCGCCTGGAATCTGCCGCCTCCCGGGGCCGCCTGCGCCGGACGCGCACTCGTGGTCCCTCCGCCTCCTTTGTTGTGCCCCAGCAGTGTGAAATATTTATTTTATTTGGTTACCTAACGATATTAAACATACAGTATGTATTATTTATCCTCCGCCCCTGGAGACAGTCTTGGGGCCCGGACGCTGCTCGGCAGCAGTAAGCGCTCGCACCACTCTCTTTGCGGTACTTACTTGGTTTACTGGATAATTTAGTGCAGGTGGAGGGGCAGGGGAGCTTCCTTCCGTCTGGGGAGGTTTTTCATCATGTTGTAAAAACGTGAGCTTAAGTATGCAGCAGGGGCTCGGGGAGCCGGTGTTTCCACTCGATTCTCGACGCCTCGACTTAGTCCCAGGAGCCCGGGGAATGGCTTTGCATTCGAGGTGGCACGGGCCCTCTGGCTGGCTGAGCCCACCCGCCGCCACCCCGCACGGTTGGGTCGCCAGCGCAGAAGCCGCTCCCATCGCCTCCCCGCTTTCCTGCCTTTCTCCGTCGGTTTCGACCCAAAGGAGCCCCAGCAGAGGCAACGCGCACATCTCTGAAGCACTGTGGGCCCTTCCCCGCCCAGTGCTGAGTCCTTTTGGCTAATGGAGTCGTTGGTTTATGTTCAGGGAGGCAGGAAGGGAGTCCGGGGCTGGCTTTAAATTATGTGCCTGGGCTTGCGATATATTCCTGTGATGGGAACACTGGTGATTTATCCTCTGCAGCTGGAGGCTGACCTTTCACTCCTGTTCCTCTCCCGCTGGACTCTGGAAGCAGCAAACATCTTTCCATCCTGACCTGCGTGCAAGGAGGCGGGGCCCTGGCCCTAAGTGTTCTGGAAGCTTCCATTTTGCATGTGATATTGGAGAATCCTGTTGTCCCAAAGCCCTCTGGCTTTTAGGAGCTCTGGGATGGCTTCATCCTCCATATTTTAACCTGGAGAATGTTGCCAGAATAATGTTCCAACTCGTTGTCAGTGTTTCTAGAAATGAAAACCGAGGGGCAGCTCTGCAGATGGTGCGGTGCCCCGTTCCACTGGGGGAAGCGGATGCGTGTGCGTGGATTTACGGCCGTCGGTGGAGAGCGCTCGGATCCTCTGCTCGCTCCTTTTATGACTGCGAGCTCGTGGGTGAGCCGGGTCTGGGTCTGCTGGTTCCGACGTGGCATTCTTCTTCCTAGACAGCCCCATAAATGTCGGGGACTCCACATGGCCGTTCCCCTGCGGCCCAGGAAGGCAGCGGGAGGGGCCGACGGCAAACGGTCCAGGGGCGGCAGGCCAGCGCCCCGGGCCGCGGCCACTCTGGGCGGAAGGGCTGACTCGCGCAGGCTGCGGGGCAGGACTCCTGTGAGTGCCCCAGCAGGTGACAGGTGACAGGCGACGGGCCGTGCAGGGCCCGTTGCTGTTCTCCGCCCCCCGGCGGCTTCTCGTGGCGGGACGGGGAGCGACACTGGATGGCACCCTCGCTGGCAGCTCCTCATCTCACCGGGGCCCTTTTTCTGGGGATGATGGTTGGTTTATAAAGATGAGGCCGGTTTCCTTGGCTCCACGGCGCCCAGCCACCCACCTCGTCACTCCTCGCCCGAATTTACCAGCGCCAAACGGATTAGGAACGCAATCATTATAATAAAAAGAATAAATATGCCGGGTGAAAAATGGATTATTAATTCAAGCTGTGCCCTCCGTCCCAATAATAAATGACCCAGCATTAGGGAAAGCCGGTTGCTAAATTAAAACGAATGTGGGCAGGGGCGCCCGGCGCGGCCCCCTCCCGCCGCACCGCGGCCGGGCCGCCGACAGGTCCTGCGGCCGCCTGACAGCTCCTCAGCCCTGCCGAGAAGCCAGCATTAATTAAGTCATTGCTGGACTGTAATTTCCTTGAGAAGTAAAAAATTCTCACACAAGAAAAGGTTACAGAGACCTTTTCTGTGTCAAAATTACCATGCCGCATGAATATTAATGCTCTTAATGAAGACAACCTTTTTTTCATCAAGAAGGTTCTGGAGCAGGTGCCAAACTTGAAGCCTCACTCCGTGGGCTTCACAGTCTCAGGGAGTCGGCGCGATGCGATTTCCCATTAAAGCCAGCGTTCCCCCGGGTCACAGCCCTCCCTGCCCATCCCTGTCCCCTGAGAGCCCCTTCTCCGAGGTCATGAGGAGCGGGCCCTGCCGGAGTTACGGGTGTCACTTGGCCCCAGTCCCCCAGGGCAGGAGGCAGAAACAGCACCTGTCCGTCTGTAGACCTCGACAGCCTTTGTGTCCCTGGTTGTCCTCAGCCCAGATCGGGGCTGCTGCTGCAAACGAAGCCGACGACGGCGACGCCCGCCCGCCCCCGGCCCGGCTCCTGCTCGGGGACACCGCGTGGGCATCGCCGGCCCCCAGGCGCCGCTGGAGGGGCCTCCGCGGGGCGTCCACGCACAGCGCCCCAGATGGAGCGTGTTCTGGGGCGACAGCAGAGCTTTTCCTGATCTTCCCATCCCGGGGGCAGTGTTGAACGATTCTTCCAAGTCCCCGCGCTTTGGCTTTTCTCCTGGAAACTGCGATGCTCCCCTCCTCTGCCAACGCTTTTGCATCTGGGGAGAAAGTTAAGGGGGTAATTTGGAGCTTGTCAGGGGAGCATTTTAGCACCTCTGATAAGAGAAACCCAAAATGTAAACATTATTGTTAATAATATGTCAGTGAAATATTTTGACTCACTTGTTTGGGTCCTTGGTTATCATCCCCCATTTTCTTGGCCGTTTGTTTTATGAAAACGCTGAAAACAAAACATGGGTGCTGGCTGGCACGGAGAGACCATCCCTGTGCTGGTGTGAGGTGTGGTGCCTCCCCAAGGCCATGACCCCGCCGGCTCGCAGGCGGGGAAGAGATGATTTATTAAGGCAAACTTAGGAAGTAACCAATTATTGAGAAGTCGTTTGTTCTGCGTCCTGACTGCTCGGTGGGACTGTTGCAGCCTTCAGGATGTAGGATATGAGCCTCCAAGCAGCATCTGGAAATATCTCCAGACTCAGATGGCAAACCATGGCAGCCTGAGCAGCGGTGGGGGCCAGTGAGGCACCTGCCACCCCGGGGCCCCCGTCCCCCAAAGCCACAGGACACATAATCTCTGCAATCGCATCTCTCTTCATTTTTTACCGATTAGTCATTTGTGACGTAATAAGGGCTGTGGCTAACCAGTAGCAATAAATCTGGCCGTTTCGGGTGAGCCGTGCAACACTCTGTGTATGTTCAAAAGGTAAGCCGTGATGCATGGTTACAGGTGCTGATGTAATAGCTGTTAGATTTATAATATGTCGAAGGAGCATCATCTTATTATAAAGAGCAATAGTTTACAATCTTATTATTGCTTATTACTGACGTCAGTACAAGCCCATGATGAGAATCAGGTTGCGACTAGAAAGAAGATCTAGAAATGTCATTGGTTTTGCCCAGAACGGTGCCTCTTCTGAGCTGACCTCAGTTTGCAAGCAGACTCACCACAACCCAGGCGTGCTGCCCGCGGCTGCCGTGTCCACAGCCGCCTGTCCACACTGCCCCCGCACATGCGGCCCCTCTGTGCTGTCACCTTGGTGGGAAAACCCAGTGGGGCACAGATACCTGCCACAGGCACACGGAGACCCAAGCCCGCAGCTCCGCTCTGAGGAAATGACCACCGGGGCAAAGGATGTGCAGGAGGTCGTGTGGAATCTGACTGTCTGTTTTCCTTGTGACACTGGGCGGCAGAGGCCAGGAGAGAGTGTCAAAAGTGAATCCTGTCTCTCTCACTGGTCCACAGGGTGGTGTTTTCACCAATCTTCGCCAAAGATGTTCTCTGTTTCCCCTGGAGAAAGGAGGCTTAGAGTGTGGCCCTCCCCAGGTCAGGGGGAAAATTCAAGCCATACCAGAGCCAAGGCTGTGAGCCCATCCACTAGCTTTACGACCCAGGGGCTCTGCTGCTTAATGTCACTAGAATAGACTGATGGCATCACGGCCTTATTGGGTAAATCGTCTGCGCCGCCCGGTTGAATGTCCCATGTGGGCTGGATCTTCTCCCAGCTGAGGCGGTGCCCAGCGGTCTGTGGAAGGAGGGGCGGGGGCATTAGTGGGGATGGACTAGCTCCGGATGAGCCACCCTTGAAAACAATTGTTCCCTCTGCAGCAGAAAAACTCTCACATTTTTCACAACTCTCCAAATTTCTCATTGTGTCTGAAGCCTGATTGAAAATGGTAAAAATAACAAATTATCAAATATATGCTCAGAATCCGCAACGCCTTTGTTATGCAGGACAGCCAGGTTAGAGTAATCCCGAGAGTCGGGGTGCCAGCTGGTCACCTGCCTCGTCTGTTTGCGAATTGTTGGGGACCTTCTAATGCAGTGAGGATGTGCATGTAATTGTTTGGTCTAAGCTGGGCGTCACAGCGCATTTCCTCTCTGAGCTCCGGGGTCCCTGAGCCGTGCATCTCTGGTGGAGAGAGACACCTCCTGTTCTGCCCTGGGCCGTGAGCCACCTGAGGCCAGGACAGTGTCCCCACCTCAGCCAACCTCAGAGCGTCTGCCTGACCATGGGAAGCACGAAGTGAACGAAGAGTGGGGCTATTCCATTTCTGGCGTTTGCCCCCTGGCCGTGTGTGCAGCCTGCCTTCTGGGGGCGGCACCGCTTCCATGCTGGTTTGCTCAGGCCTCGGTGGGCCCAGCCGTCCGTGGGCTGCTCCAGGTCCACGGGGGCACCGCAGGGAGGACACTAGTCTCTGAATTCGGCAGCCGGGGTCGCCGCGTTTCCATGCCTGTTTACACGCACGACACACACACATCCCCAAATGAGCTGATTGAACGTCGCACAAAGCTTTCGATGCTTCCGAAAGGCTGTTTATGCGTCAGAGCAATCGTAGGGCCTTGATTTATATTTGTGAACACCACAGCATTATATTCCAATCTATCGAGTCTGGTTTCTATCCTCATTACTGACTTTCCACTGGGAAATAGGTGACAATGACCAAACACAGCCCCCCAAATAGCAGGTACTCAATAAATGCTTGTCGGATTAAAGGGAAATGAATTAGTCAGTTCTATTTATACAAAAATAATGAACCAGAAGCTTGAGAAATAACCCAGCAGTTGGCGTGGGGGTGGGCACTGCCGAGGGGCCCTACCTTCCATGTAACTGGATCCAACTCTCTGGGACAGAAAATGGAGCTTTTTGACGCTGGGCACACAGAGGGGCTGGGCATCGCAATCCTGGACCTCAGAGGCCATTTTCACCTGAGAGCAGCCGCCGGAAGCTCTGTAGGAAGGGCCGTTTGCTCTTGGTTGGCATCTCCCCACCCAGCAAGGGCCCTGGCTCGCGGGGCCCCAGGATGGGTGTGAACTGGCCTGGGTAGTGTGTTCACTCCCACCCACGCAAGACTGGAACATGCTGACTGTGTTGACTGGTGCTATCCGAGATTTAATAATCATGAACTCCACCCAAACTCTGCATGCTATAAAATGGCATTTTTAATATCACGGACCTGGTGACATTTACACACCACTTGAACTTTCCTTCAGTGGTTTATATATTACCACCCTCGATCCTTTACAAGTGTGGCTTCAAAGGAGTTTATTCTCCATCTTAGAGTTATTTCTGGACTTTGATACAATCCCATTTCTCTGGCCTCCAACAGTTTTAAGCTCCTCATAACAGTTACCATGGAATATTCTATTTCAAGGTATCGCTAAGGCACGCAGTAATTTAAACAAAAAAATAAAACCACAAAACAATGTTTCTATACACCTAATAGAGATAAAAACATAAATACTTCCCACTTGCTTGGGTCTGTGGAGTGAGATTCAGAGAATTATTCTGACAAAGCAGTAGCAGAGGGGACTTCGTTCCAGCTGCTCCCCAGGTCCCAAACCAAGGAGGGCAGCATCATCCACAATGGTCCAAGGCTGGGGCCTAGAATTACCAGCTGCTCTCGTGTGGCTGGTGGGGGACCCTCTTATTTCTCGTGGTCTCCCAGCCCCAGCCTTCTTTTGCAGGCCGAGGGGGCGTACCTGGCGGGTGCTTGGCTCAGAGGCCTGCACGCCTCACTGTGGCCACCTTTGTCCCTCGGCGAGGACAGCCCATGGAGGATACGTTGCTGGTCCTACCTGCAGGGGCTGCCCCGGAAGAGATGCTGGGCTGCCTGTGCGATATCGGATATCAGGGCACAGTGACAAGTCTTCACAGGCCCCCGACCCGTCCAGCCACTTCACCTCCCACTCCCAGTCAATCTGTCCGAAACATTTCTTCAAAACTCAGCGCTGGCAGCAGCCTCCCAATGGTTTAAGTGTGGGTCTGTCTGCCTCTGCTCCTCAGTGGGTGCCTGCCGCCTAGCACAGGGGCCCGTTCCCTGGTGGCTCGGGCCGGGCAGCGAGGCAGAGAAATGTCCCGGAGACCCTTCCAGCTGCCCATGCAGGAGCTCAGTGCTCACAACGCCGAGGAGCAGAGGCTGGCAGGCCGGCAGGGCTGGGCCTGCAGGTGGAAAGGTCGATGCAGGCATTGCAGTTACCTTAGACAGTCCACAGGGCTGACCCGCGTCTGGCTTTGAAGTGGCCCCTGTGCCGTCTTCTTGTCCTTGGGCTTTCAGATGGCTGTTTGGGCAGCTTGTGTGGGACTAGAAGCTCCTCTGACTCATCCAAATGCAGTGGTTTGAATATAATGTTGGTGAAAAGCGGTTCCTTTCAACATAAGGGCCTTTCCTCACGAACAAGTGAAGGTCCTTGACGCATGACTGGTGAGCCGTGTGGCAGCAGCCAAGCACAGTCTGTTCACGCTGGTGCCCACGGTCCTTCGGGCATCACAGAGGAGCAGCACAAATTACAGAAAGAGTATTGCCAGGTGACATCAAGCCCCAGCTCCAGGCCCGCCTCTAAAACGCTCTCTGTGACTCTGAGCTGCCGTTTACTCAGGTTCATCACTGCTGAGCACGCCCCGCAATGCCATTCTGGGCCTGCGACAGGGACCCCGAAAGTAGAACTGTACTGAAACAGCGAGAATCAGGACAGAGACATCGACAGTGGGCCAGAATCAGTGTGCGCTCCAAAAAAGATCATCCCAGGCTGGGCAACGGGATGAGCTCACGGGTAAATGTGTGGGGACAACCGGATATTCGCTTGGAAAATATGAAGCTGGATTCCTTTCTTACTCTCCACAAAAAAATAAATCTAAACATAAAAATAAATCATAAAAATACTCAAAACAAGGAGAATTATGTGCAATGTTAGAGAGAAGTCCTTTCTTAGCATAATATGAAATCGAGGAATCAAGGAGGAAAAGGCTGAGAGGCTGGACCACAGAAATGGTCTAAATCTCTGTATCGGAAAAAGAACACCATTAAAACGGTTAGAAGGTAAATGACAACTGGAGAAATATTGGCAACATGTGTTACAAAGAGTTAATTTTCACCCTACAGTTACACGCCATATAGCGACATTTCGGTCAATGACAGACCGCATGCAGGACAGTGGTCCCACAGATTAGCACCATAGAGCCTAGGTGTGTACGGGGCTGTGCCATCTGGGTGTGTGTAAGTCCACTCTACGATATTTGCACAATGGGATCGCCTAATGACACATTTCTCAGAATGCATCCCCGTCACTAAGTGCTGCATGACTGTATATAAAGAGCTTCTAAAATCAATAAGAAAAAGACAAAGAACTCAATGGAAAAATGAACAGAATTCTAAGACTGGCCAAGGGACATGCAGAAGTATGCATAATCTCATTTAATACTTTAAAAATACTGGCTCAAACATTGATGTTTTATTTATATATGATACAATAATATACCTTACTATATTTATACACTACATATATTACCACATTGTGTACCTTATATATACCATAGAGAGCTACTCAGGTTGGCAGAGAGAAAAAGGGGGATAATATCCACTGTTTACAAAGATAAGAGAAATGCTTATGTTCATAGGCTGTTGGTGGGATATTATTGCGATTTGTTTTAGAAAGTAATTGAACTATATCTGCTTATATTGAAAGGGTGGATGCCTTCTTGTTTGTTAATGGTTAAAAAAAAGTTTTGCATTTTTCTTATAAATGCTACTTTTTTTTTTAGTGAGGAAGATTGTCCCTGAGCTAACATCTGCCCCAGTCTTCCTCTATTTTATATGCGGGATGCAACCACAGCATGGCTGATGAGTGGTGTGTAGGTCTGCACCCGGGATCTGAACCTGTGAACCCTGGGCTGCTGAAGTGGAGCATGTGAACTTAACTACTACACCACTGGGCCAGCCCCTATAATAACAAAAGTAGAAGAAATATTTTAAGTTCACCAGATGAAAAATAGGATTTTCTGTTTGGGTTTCCATAAACATTTAGGTGGAACTCATGTTAAGAAAACCCAATGTATGGGGCCTGGCCCAGTGGTGTAGTGGTTAAGTTCACGCATTCTGCTTTGGTGGTCTTGGGTTCACAGGTTCGGATCCCAGGTGCAGACCTACATACCGCTCATCAAGCCTTGTGGTGGTGGTGTCCCACATACAAAACAGAGCAGCATTGGCATGGATGTTAGCTCAGGAGCAATCTTCAAGCAAAAAGAGGAGGATTGCCAACAGATGTTAGCTCAGGGTCAATCTTCCTCACTCAAAAGGAAGAAATAAAAGGAAAACTCAATGTATGAAAAACCAAACTTTAAAGCTGCAATTAAGCAAGGGTCATTTATTTAATATACTGTAGCACCCACAGTAAAGTCCTGAAATAACACCTCCAAGATGTCTTAAAATCATTTGGTTTTGGATCACTGACACCTTTTAGTGATAAAATATTAAAAGTTACTGCCCATGATGATCAGTTAGATATGAAGATAAAACTTTGCTTAAATGTTCGCGCAAATCAATCAGGAAGTAATTATTTTACCAAAACTCAATTTATACCTCATTATCAAAGGTACATGGATATACTTTTCTCATGCCTCTTGAGTACACTGCAGAATCACTTCAACTTGATCTCCATCATTGATTATGCCATGTGATGTAAAAAGTTGTAACCAGTTTTTGGTGCTTTTTCCAGACAACTCCCCTACGTCCTGGAGGGAGGGGTTGAGGGCAGCATGCTTTTCTTCTTTGGATGCTCATGCAGCCACCCGTCCACCCATCCATCCTTTCACCCTCCACCATTCGGTGTTTATTGGAGTCGGCGGTAGGTGAGGCTGGTGCTTGGCACTGCAGGAGAGAGAGAAGTGAACAGGATGGGTCTTGGGCTCAAAAGAGGTTACGGTCTCCTGGTGAGATGCTGTGTTCGTCACTGACAACACGGTACGTGTTTCAGGCAGTGTGAGTGCCTTAGAACAGGGTCAACTTTTTCTATAAAAGGCCAGATAGTAAATATTTTAGGCTTTGCAGGCCAGATGGTCTCTGTCACAACTACTCAACGTTGCTGTTGCACCACAGAAGCAGCCATAGAAAATACGTAAACATCATACTCAACGGTGAAAAGCTGAAAGCTTTTCCTCTAAGATCAGGAACAAGACAAGCGTGCCCTGTCTCTCCACTTTTATTCGGCATAGCACTGCAAGTCCTAGACAGAGCAGTTAGGCAGGAAAAAGAACCAGCAGGCCTCCAAATCAGAAAGGAAGAAGTAAAATGGCCTGCTTGTAAATGACATGATCTTATATAGAGAAAGCTCTAAAGACTCCGCAAGAAAGCTGTTAGAACTACTAAATGAATTCAGTCAAGTTGCAGGATACCAACTCAACATACAAAATCAGTGGTGTTTCTATACACTAACTATCTGAAAAGGAAATGAAGAGTATAATCTCATTTACAACAGCATCAAAAAGAACAAAATACTTAGGGAAAATTTAACAAGGAGGTGAAAGCCCTGTACACTGATTTGCCATCTAGGTCTTCAACGTGGAATCAAGGTCGGGGGAGCGCCTCAGCTGGCCTGACTTCACCCAGCCTTCGCCCCATTACTGTTCTGATCAGTGATGCCCGCTAGGTGTTCTCTTGCGTGGATGCACTGTCTAAGCTGATGGACAAAGAGCAGAGGAGCGCGTAGTCAGTCGGTGAATCAAGATCTCAAAGATCATTGACCAAAGGTCACATCGTGTCGATGCCTGAGTGAACAAAGAACAGAACAAGCTTCCTCTTCCATATCTGTCCTCGGTAACCCTACTTGTCCCTACCGAGTCTCTTCTTTGTATTTCTGGGTGTCCATTTCCTCACGTGTAAATAGAAGAAATTGTCCAGCTCAGTGGTTTTCAAACACTTTTTTTCACAACTACAGTACCCTTTATTCAAGCAAATGTTGTTTGGTGTATGAATTTGCCAGGGCTGCCGTAACAAAGTACCGCACACTGGGTGGCTTCAACAACAGAAGTGTATTGTCCCCCAGCTGTGGAGGCTGAATGTCCTCAAGCCTGGTTTTGGCGGGGTTGGTTCCTCCTGGGCTGTGAGGCTGAACATCTGCGATCCTGAGCCTGGTGTTGGTGGGCTTGGTCCCTCCTCGGCTGTGAGGCTAGACGTCCGCAGTCCTGGTGTCCACCGGGTTGGTTCCTCCTGAGGCTGTGAGGATGGATATCCATGATCCCCCTGTAAGCGGGTTGGTTCTTCCTGGGCTGTGAGGGAGAATTGGACTCAGGCCTCTCCTCTAGCTTCTGCTGGTTTGCCCACAGTTCTCTGTGCTTCAGCTACAGAAGCATCACCCTGATCTCTGCCTTCATCATCACACGGCATTCTCCCTGGGCACATGCCTCTGTGTCCACATGTCTCTTTCTATAAAGACACCAGTCATATTGGAGTAGAGACCACCCTGATGACCTCATCTTAATGAATTACATCTATAAAGACCCTATTTCCACATAAGGTCTCATTCTGAGGTACTGAGAGTTAGGACCTCAACTTATGAATGGCGAGGGGACATAAGTCAACACATAACATTAGAAACACATAACATTTGCTTTGAGACACAGATTAAAAAGCTGTTTCCATTGTAACGGGGTAGAAGACCAAGAACCTGGCACCCCCTTGTCGTTCCCCTCGATCCCAGTTGAAGATCTTAAGGCATCTCTTTGGAGCGTAGCTCAAAACTTACCAGAGTTCAGAAGTTCACCTCGCGTGGTAAAGAATTAACCTCACCCAAAAGGAGGTTCCGCCTCTGCCCTCGTCTCCTGGGAGGAGAGTCTTTGTTTACCTGGGGCCTTGGACTGCACTGGACATTCTAACACCGTGATTATAGTGGGGGCTTCAGGCCACGTGGTATCCGCTTGACCTCCAGAGCAGCTGGAGTCTAAAAGTCTACAAGATTGAGCCCCATAAAAACTCTGGACCTGGGGCTTGGGTGATACGTCATGTGTGCTGTCACAGGCCACTGGCGCGGGGAAAGCCCACAGGGAGAGGACAACTGGAAGCTCGTGCCTGGCCTCTCCTGGACTGTGCCCCGTGTGCCCCTTCCCTTGGCTGATTTTAATCTATGCCCTTTCGCTGTAATAAACCATAAATGAGTATAACAGCTTTCAGTGAGCTCTTTCAGTCCTTCCAGCAAATTCTCAGACCTGAGTGAGGTTCTGGAGACCCCTAAATGAAGTCAGTGTCAGAAGTGAATGTGGTCTCTCATAGACTGCTCCCTAACTTCACAAGACTAGGTAATCTTTTTCTTTTTTAATGGAGAATTTTCAAACCAACAAAGTAGACACAAGTGTAATGAATCCCCGTGGCGAAGTTCCCAGACAACCATGGCCAATCCTGCTGCGTCCGCTTTGCCACCCACTCCTCGCCTCTCCCACCTGTTTTATTTATTTTGAAGCAAATCCCAAACGTCATTTTATTTCCTGATAAAGGTTCTTTTACTTCTTACGTGCCTGAATTTTCTATTCTGCCTCTCGTTTCTCCCTTCTCCTCTGCCATCTGGAGCTGACTGTTTTTCTCTCTTGCTTTTTTCCTTCGCCGGGTGTTCATCCTGTCATGTCCCAGCACGCCCCTAGCTCGCATCCACCCCTTTCTCTCCCCTTCCCTCTCTCCTTCCAAATCATACCCGGTCAGAACGTGGAGGCGAATATAAATTCTATGTACCAAAAAATTCACTGTTCTCTGTTGTTAATTTTAAAATTAGATGAGTTTGGAAAAGAAAAAAACTAAATTAAATTAAGTTGTCTCCCAATTTTTTTGTGGTGTTTCTTTTCTGTTTCCCCTCCTCCAGTTTCATTGAGGTATAACTGACACAACTGTAAGATGTTTAAAGCATACAATGGGAGGATGTGATATACCTGTACATTGTGAAAGGATTCCCCCCATCGAGTTGATTAGCACGTCATCATCTCACATACTTACCTTTTCATGTGTGTGAGATCATTTAACATCTACTCTCTTAGCAAATTCTATTATGCAATGCAGTTATCAACTACCGTCACATGCTGTGCGTGAGATCCTCAGACCTTGCTCGTCTCCTAACTGAAAGTCTGTACCTTTTACCGGCCTCTCCCCGTTTCCCCACCCCTAGCCCCTGGCAAGGACTTTTCAGGTCTTTATTCTATTTATTCCCCCCACCCCCGCCCCCCAGTCCTTAATCAATGGCATCCAATCAAAACAGAGAAGTCCCTGCGCCCCCATTGAGCCCCAGTGAGTCCCAGGTATACTCAGAGGTGGATTTTTGCTGGCGGAGACTCCATCAGAGAGAGCTTCCCGGGTTCAGAGGAGCTGAGCCCTGGGATCCAAGGCTCGGAGAGGCGCCGCCAGTGAGTTGCACATGTCGGGAAACACACGGTTTGCACTGGACCCCTAGCGTTATAAGGGTGGGTAGGATTGCCAGGTCCTGAAAAATGGAATTAAATATGAGCAACCTAGAAAAGAGAAGGTCCTGTGAACAGGGTAGGGTTCCATAGGGACCAGTCAAGGTCAAAGAAAAGTAAATTTTGCAAATATTTATAATGAAGGCAAGACCGTTTACCCTCTGTGGAGTGTCAGGATTAGGGCTTTATAAACATCCCCGCGTTTGTTCTGTCAACTGTCCTCTGCAATCAGTCATTACGAGACAGAAGCCATCGATGAGCCTAAGAACTGCAGATCGGAAGGCTGGGTTCGTCACGTGTCGCGGCCGTGGCTCCCAAACAGCGAACAGCGCAGCTGTGGAACGGCGACCGACTCCTCCCGGGACTAGCTGAAGGGCCCCGCCTTTGCCCGGGGGTCAGGCCAGTTCTCAGTGTACGGGGGCCCCTCGGACCCCCACATTTCAAGGTAGAGACCTTGGAGCACTGAGAACCAGGGGCAGGATGATGGCAACGGGTGTTACAAACCACGATTAAGTGAGGCGACCACTAGATGGCACCTAGCCTAGAGGGGACCCCAGGCCAGTGGCTGCGGGTGAGCCCGGGGTCTCCTGAAAGAAAGGGCGGAGCCGAGGTTTAAGGCCATGGTTCCGCTGTTTTACAACCTGCCATTTATTCTGCAAAGGCCTCTCCAGTCTCTTCCCCACTACAAAGCACCGGGCTGTCGTCGTCCCCATTTCAAAGATGAGCAAGCTGAGGCCGGGACCAGGAGGGGCTGGCTGCTCCCCGGCATTCCCATGGCCCTTGTGGCCCCGGGCCCCTGAAGAGAGACGGGCCCTGCAACCGGGCCAGCAGGCGGCCACCCCCATCCCGAACCCCTGCTGGAGCAGCTGAGATGCGGAGGGGACATCTGGGGACAGGCCCGCTGGGTGATGTCCACCCAGGCCAGCTCCCAGGCCCATGTGCCCCTGCTCCTTCCTGGGCCTCCTCTCGGGCCTCTGGGGTGTGGTGAAGAGATGACCATAAAAAGCCTGCTCTGGCTGGGCCCTTCAAGCTGGCCACCGGGAGAGACAAAGGGCTCCCAGAGGCGGCTGCCCTCCAGGACGGAGCGCAAATCACCGCCAAGGCACCGGGGCTCCCGGGCTGCTGCACATCCCCTGAGGCGGCCCCCCGGTTCCCATACCACACCCCCGTGTCCGCTACCCCCAACCTCGGCCAGGCTGTGCGGCCCCCAGCAGATGTCCCCACGTGGGCAGCACCCCCTGGGCCGGCAGAGGCCCGACCCAGGAGGCCAGGGCGGGCAACGGGGACTAGAGGGTCGGGGCTCGGGGCACCAGCGTCCAGCCCCAGCAAAGGTGCGCGCCCCACTCTCAGGAGGCGAGGTGCAGGTTAGAGAGGCTGCCCAGGCTGGGACGGGCCTGTCCCCGGCCAGGACGAGGGGCTGAGGGACCAAGCCCTCCAGCTCACCAGACGGCTCATGCCAGGGCCGGGTCAAGAGGACAGCCGGCAGCCCGAGCTCGAGCCACAGAGCTCATTCCCCCGACCCCAGCCCAGGGTCTCCACTCACAGAGCTCACCTCCTCCCCCAGGGTCTCCACTCACAGAACTCACCTCCTCCCCCAGCCCAGGGTCTCCACTCACAGAGCTCACCTCCTCCCACAGGGTCTCCACTCACAGAGCTCACCTCCTCCCCCAGGGCCTCCACTCACAGAGCTCACCTCCCCCAGCCCAGGGTCTCCACTCACAGAGCTCACCTCCTCCCCCAGGGTCTCCACTCACAGAGCTCACCTCCTCCCCCAGGGCCTCCACTCACAGAGCTCACCTCCTCCCCCAGGGTCTCCACTCACCGAGCTCACCTCCTCCCCCAGCCCAGGGTCTCCACTCACAGAGCTCACCTCCTCCCCCAGGGTCTCCACTCACAGAACTCACCTCCTCCCCCAGCCCAGGGTCTCCACTCACAGAGCTCACCTCCTCCCCCAGGGTCTCCACTCACAGAGCTCACCTCCTCCCCCAGCCCAGGGTCTTCACTCACAGAGCTCAACTCCTCCCACCTGGGTCTCCACACACAGAGCCCATCTTCTCTTCCCCCTGGTGGGGGACATTTTGTCTTTTCTTACTGAGATGCCAATGGGAAAAACCAGGCAAATGATCATGCTTTCTTCCTTCCCACTGCTGTGTCTTTGCGGGAAAAAGGACAGTGTTTGCAAAATAGAGAAGCACGTAGGGACTGTGTGTATTGTTTTTTATTGGCTGTTTAAAATTGATATCTAAGATGTTACATGGAGAAAGAAGGATGCAATTAGGTAATGATGTCTAATTATTTCAGATTTTGCAGTAAACACTTGCTGTCATCAATGAACGTGCAACCAATAGCATGGACCCTTTGGGCACTATTTTGGGTAGATGGGCTGCCGTTATTTTCTAGGTGCTTCCCATACAGGCTGTCCAGAGATGGGGGCGCCGAATAGGCTCCTGCTGCTGAGAGGGTGTCTGCATTGGCACTTCAGCAAATCCAGAGCTGCGTCTGGGCGGGTCCCTCTTCTCCCTCCCACTGTTGCAGCTAATGCTGCCCAGTCCTGGGCACAGGCCTCTTCCCCGACTCTGACAACCAGGTCCGGAAGATGCCCGAACTCTGGACAGCGCCCCTTGTGCCCCAGGAAGAACTTCCCAGGCCTGGGTGAGTTCTCACATGGTTACTTAATGACCAAGTTACCTCAAGCAGGTGGGGTACACCTGCCTCATGGAGCTGAGGGAAGTCCCTGGGAGACAGGGCCCGGCAGCCCCTAGCCAGTGCTTAGAAGGAATGTCTGACTTTTCGTTAGAATGCGCTCAGCTATTGGCAGGCAGGCTGGGCGTGAGGGCTGTGAGGACGGATTCTTCGCTGGAGTCCTCTCTTACTTTAGTGTGTCATCTGTGCCTGGCCCAGAGTGTGCGCCCAGTGAACATCACCGGGTGGATGAAGAGACCTCTCCTGCCCTCAGGGCTCATGGTCCAATGGAATCTGAACTGTCCTACCACCTGGGCATCTGGATGTGTGTGCGTGTGGGGTGTGCAGGCTTGAGTGTGTGAGTGTGAATCATGTGTGAGTAGTACATGTGAAAGTAAATTGTGACTGTGTGGTTTTGTGAATGTGGATTGTGTGTGAGTGTGAATTGTATGGGTGTGAATCTAGTGTGAGTAGTTTTTTGAGTGTGACGTGTGTGTGAATTGTGTGGGTGTGAATCGAGTGTGAGTGTAAATTGTGTGGATATGAATTGTGTGTGCGTGTGAATTGTGTGTGAATTACTCACCCTTGGATGAGGTTCAGTGATGGACTTGGGTCAAGCAAACTGTTGTACAGAATATTTAAAGTAAAAGAGTGGTTGACCAGTTAACCCTCCATTTAGATGAGATTTGTCCACATCATGTCCAAGTGGTGAACAAAGTGGGCCCTACCCTGGGGGGATGGCTGTCTCGAGTCTCCACAGCTCTGTCTGGAAATGAGTTGGCCTCACATGCCCCTGGCTGCCTTGAGACAGGGTGAACCCCAGCTTCCCCCAGCCCTAGGCCCCACCTGCATAAGCAGTCCAGCCGTGGGGGTCTGGGAATAGAGGGGGCCTGTGGGTGCTGGCCCCAAGCCGTATGCCTCAGGCCACATGCCAGCCCCCGACCTGAGTAGGGAGCCAGCATGACACTGGAGCTGAGCATGTCTGTACCTCCTGGGAGCCTGCCAGCTGTCACTACCTCCTTAGGCCCTGCAGCCACACACCCCGTAGGTCCCAGTACCAGGGGACAGGTTGGCGTGACTCATGGGGCCTCTTTGCTCATACAGGGCAGTCAGTCTTCGACCTTTGTAAAGGGGAAGGGGCCCAGCCCCCCACAGTGTCTCCCTCCTGCTCTGACTGCATTCCTTACCTCCAAGAACATTCATTTCCTTGGTAGCAAATGTTAGGACTTTTAGGTGAATGCTGGATCTGTGTAAAACTGAGCCCTTTGACACATACACAGCGGAGGGAAAACATTACAGGTCTATCAACACAGGGAGGGGAGCATCCCAGGCCTTCCAGCAGTGCCTCTTGACTCTAGGAAGAACCGTGGTACACTGACCTGGACCCCGACAAGATGGAGAATAAAATTCTAGACTCTTCCTTGGAGAGCACTTGACCCTCAGGGTTATCATGGGATGTCATCGTTCGGCTTGGAGCTATAAAAAATGGCCCATGGCCACATGAAGCCATCACTTGGGAATTCTATTCAGACTCGGCCATCTTTGGGGGAAAACCAGCTGTGGTGGGACCACAGAGCAGGAGAGCGCTCTGTGCACCGTCCCAGGCCCGCGAGGGCCAGGAGGGGAGAGCACGGTGGTTCTGCCTCAGAGTGTGTGCTCCAGTTAAGTGGAAACCTTAAGAGGGAGGCGCTCTGGCTCCTGGGGTAGAAGGCAGGCATTCTGAAGGAGAGGCCGCCCTGCTGTGGCTGAGTGTTGTCTGTGCTTTCATAACCTCTTGTGACCTTCCCCTCACCGACAGAAAACTGGAAGCGCCACCCGTTTTGACGCGGTCCCATAGATGTGTGAAGTTAGGCCATGCTCAGCACCACATGGTGGTTGTCATAACCCTAAAATGCCTGGGCCAGGAAAAAGGATAAATTCGCCATTTGACAGCACTACCGTGTTTGCACAAGATACAGTTTTCTGGCCAAAGGAAAATAAGAAATGACATGCTGAATGAGATTAATCATTTGGAGTCCTTGAATGGGAACATTTCTTGGGGGGTCCCACTTCAACCCCTTCCCCTGGAGACAGAGGCTGGCTCTGATAGGAGTTCATGACAAGCAAATATTGAATAAAGTGAGATGCAAGGGTGGGTTGTACGAGAACCAAGTCTTATTCTCTGGAGGCTGGGGCACCTGTTCCTTCAGGCCAGGAGTTGGCTGGGTCCTGGGGTGGGAGACGTCCTTGGTGTCCAGCAGTCCCAGCCCCGACGCTGGGCAAGCCCTGGGAGCACTGAGGGCAGAGGCCCGGGCTGGGGTGCCAGTGCCCGGGGGGAGAGGGAGAGAAGGAAGGAAGGAGGGGACCCCACCGAGCTGGACGTCGCATACAGCACGAAGAGGAAAAGCAGCTGTCCCGGGGAAAGCCCTGGTGTCGGCAGTGAAGCGTTTCCCTGGGATGGGACGTGCGGTGGGTGGGCAGCGTGGGAGGCCCCGGGGCGGAACCCCCCTGCGTGGACGCCCCTTCCCTGGCACCTTCCCTTTTAGATGAGGGGCGTTTCCTCGGGTGTGGGGCAAAGCCATTTCCCGGGGGAGCAGCTAGGGCAGCCCCTGCCCTACCCTGGGCTGGAAGAGCTCACAGATGCCCAGCCAGGCCGTCCTCTCATCGGGTGGAGGCCTTGCGTGCCGGGGAGGCGCGGCTGGAGGAGGACTCGGGGCGCGTCCAGGGCCCTGCCCAGTGCCTGCACCACCTCCTCCGCCTCCTCTGGCCAGGGCTTCAGTCTGGGTTGACAGGGACAGCGTTGGGGGGAACTGGGTGGGCAGGAGGGAGGGTCCAAACCTGGAACTTTAGTCCCAGGGCTAAGGCACGTCTTCCCCGTGTGGTTGCCGGGAACCACTTTCTAATCCAGCGAGCGCCGCACGCGGCAGAAAGAGAAGGGTTCCTTGTCCGCGCCCCCAGGCTTCTGTGGGGTTAATGTGGTAGAGGAGATGCTCAGAGATTCGGGGTCGTCCCTGTGAGTGAGAAAGGGGGAAGACAAAGAGGGCCCAGGAGCGTTAGGTTCTGCTCCTGGTCCTGGAAGCACAACAACAGACCGAGCTCTGTGCTCCGTGTGTGTGCCCGCACACGTGCTCCATGCATGTGTGTGTACGTATGTGTGCATATGTGTGTGCCCTCCCCAGACATGCACTGGGACACTCAGCCTCCTCTTTCTCAGGAAGAACTAGAAATTACTTTTGATTGGCGTGATGCTCTTGGTGGTGGCTGAGGGAGTGTCCTGTGTGTTCTGCAACACCTGGGGCTTGGGGAGCACAGGCCCAGCTCCTGGTGCACCCCGCGGCCTCCAGGGAGGCCTGCTCCCTGCTCAGAGGCTTCTCGGGGCCTCCAGCTCCCCTGAGCTTCTTCTTTAGACCCGGGGAGGACCCATCTCCGAGAAGGCCATTCTGGTGTGGACGTCCGGTGCCGGTGCTTTGCCCACATGGCTGCTGGGTCCCCGTGGATCCCACCTGCTCAGCCTCAGGGGATCAGCTTTCCTTTGCCATCATACGGCTAACCTGCAACCCAGAGAGAGCAACAAGGAGAAAAACTGCTGGAACGGTGGATGATGGATTTCAGATCATTATGTTTTTGTTGTATGTTTGAATGAGCATTAAAATTCATCTCTGGGAGATGTTGAACAGCAAATGAACAAAGCCCGTAACAGCCCTAATCTTTCTCCTTAATATGTGCACCAGAGGGTGCTGTGCTGCGGGTCTGAGCGGGAACAGTAACCATTCCAAAATACATTTAGGTTTCATTTAAAAAAAAAAAAAAAAGGCAAAAATGCCTTACTGTAGATTTCTGCTTCCCTCTAGAAGAAAAAACATGATACTGTTTTAAGCTGCAGCAGTGAAAAAAAAAACGTGAAATATGTGATGTGGTGTTTTTACCAACTGTCTAAATAAAGGCTTAGTGAGTCACCATGGAAAACAGAAAATCTTTCTTTATTTTAAGAGCTGCAGTTTAAGAGTTTTTTTTTTTTTAAATGCAAAAGCTTCCCTTAGGTTTATAACTTAAACATTGCCCATCTGCGAGATCCTCCCTGGCCTGAATTTACAGCAAATCTGAGATTTCATTTTTCAAAAAATGCACTTTAAAAATGTGTCAGTTTGGCCGGCAGCGTCTGTGTGGATGGAGAGAGGGGTACTCAGAGGGAGGCCTTTGTGTCCCCCTAAATGTGTGATGCGGGACCACCATCCCATAGTTGAACACTGAGGAGGGCAAGGGAGGAAGGCGCATCTTTTCTTTTTTGAGGAAGATTAGCCCTGAGCTAACTACTGCCAATCCTCCTCTTTTTGCTGAGGAAGACTGGCCCTGAGCTAACATCCATGCCCATCTTCCTCTACTTTATATGTGGAATGCCTACCACAGCATGGCTTTTGCGAAGCCGTGCCATGTCCACAGCAGGGATCCGAACCGGTGAACCCGGGCCTCCGAGAAGTGGAACGAGTGAACTTAACCGCTGCGTCACCGGCCGGCCCCAGGAAGGTGCATCTTAACTGGGACCTGAACCTGTTTCCCAAAGTCACACAGGAAAAGCCAGGAGACCATGTCACTCCAGAGTGCCTGCCTGGTGGCCTGAAGTCCATCCATCAACTGGGTCTGGAGAGAAACGGCAGTCCCCCAGCGTGCCCAGTGAGTGCGGCTCGTGACTTCCAGTCATAAACGCTTCCCAACCCAGAAGCAGGCCCTCTCTTATTTATTTCTTTATTTTCAAAGACAATCCTTCTCCTTCCTTTCTCATCCAGACTTGCTCCAAAGGTTTCAGTCAAAATGTCACTGGTATATTATGCTGTTTGAAGTTGCACCTTGATTTTGATTTTTTTTTTTTTTTAGTGAGGTAGAAACAGTTTTCCTGACTTCAAAAATTAGGTCCAAAGATGAGCTCCAAAGGTCCAAGTCATTTTCACAGCTCCCAACTTATCTTTCCGTCTCAGAGTCCTGTTGTTAGTGAACTCATTCACTTTCTTAAACACAACCATGCAAGTGTTCCCAGCCACATCTATAAAACTATTTAATGCACTTTTCGAAACAAGGCGTCTTACAGTCATAGTAATTGCAGTTTTACTAGACCTTTAAACAAGAAGCAGCCACTGACGAAGTTTTGATATGGTGAGCTGATTAGAGGAGGTAAACATACAGGCACGATTTATGGGGCCGCATACCCCCGTGTGTGCCACCACGCGCCAGCAGCGCAGCTTGGCCCAGTCGAGATGGGAAATCCTGCTAGGTGCACAGCTTTATGCCACTTACAGGTTGCAAGTAGTAAAGAGGAAAATGCTGGATTTTACAGGAAAATAATATTCATAAATCTCCCGCAGTGAATTACAGTATAACTCAGAGCTGTCTTTGTTTTTCTGCTGCGACGAAGTCAATTGTTTCCAGTGTAGAAACGATATAAACACAAAGCCTGAAGTGGGAACCACTCCCCTTGCACTTGGCAAGTGCTTTCAGCGATTTACAGCTGGACCCCCAGAACAGCTTCTGAAGGCACACTGTGCCCCTTGCCCTGCCTGGGTTTTTTAGTTTACCTTCTTGAGAGCGCAGCTGCTGAAGGCCACCAGGGGACCATCTTGGATGCCCCTGCCCCCGTCCTCGGGTGCCTTTGTCCTTTTGACCTGGGTTCCCCTGAGGGAAATGGCCTCAAGGGAGCCTGCCCTGCTCTGGGCTGGCCACAGGACCATGGCTGGACCCCTTTCTTCATTTTGATGTCTTGAGGGGAAGGTGTTTTTTTGAACGGGGAGGGGGTGCACATTTTCATAGTTTAGACATCTCGCGATCTATCTAAATGTCCATTGTCTGCTTTAATGAAGAACACAAGTCTGAAGAAGGGCCCCCAAATTTTAGGCCCTATCCCCTTCTCCTCAGGTGAAATGCTGTTTTCTTTCTTTCTGAGGCCGGGCATTCAGCTACCCCCGGCACAGAGGCCTCAAATCCCCAGCCCTAGTCTGGAAAAGAGGAATGATAGAGGACTCAGTCTCTAGTTCATCCCTCCACCTTTTTCCCCAAAGCTATCTTGTATTCATGCATGTTTTCACTTACTGCGGCACATTCTCGACTCTGAGCACCGGGGTCCACACCCAGCACACAGGCCTGTGTCCGTCTAGAGTCGGCTCCTAGGGCGCTGGGCCCTGTCAGCCCCACAGCCAACTCCAGCCACTGACAGATCCAGAGCCACTGGCCCTCCCTCCCCTGGCAGCATGCATTCTGGGGGATGGGCATCTTCTGAGGGTGGGTCCCATCCCGGCCAGGGGAGGGTCCTGCTCCTTCCTAGGAAATGCCTGACTCTTGCTCCTGCTGCGTCCCAAGTGAGGTGTGCCTCTGGCAGGATTGTTTTCCTGTCAACAGCCAGACACATTTCAACAGGATGCCCATGGCCAGCAAGATGGGGGCATCCTTGAAGGATAGACTGAAGATAACTGGAGAGGGGAATCTCGGGAGCTCACTCGGTGTCACCCATTAGAAGGCAGGCTGAAGAGAGTGGGAGCTGAGCAGCAGCACAAGGGGCATGGGGCGCAGACAAGCTTCTGCAAAGGAGACTGTCATGGGCTGGTCAGGGCGAACCCAATGGGCCTTTCCCCTTGGGAACACAACAAGGATGACCTGGTTGGAGGCCCTCAGGAAAGCATCTGTGCCGGTTAATTTCACGAGTCAACTTGGCCAGACTATGGTGCCCAGTGTTTGGTCAGATGCCAGTCTGGATGTCGCTGTGGAGGTATTTTTTGGATGTGATTGACATCTCCATCAGGAGACGTTGGTAAAGCAGAGTGCCCTCTCTCGTATGGGTTGGTCCTCACCCAATCAGTTGAAGGCCTTCAGAGCGGAGACAGGGTTTCCAAAGAAGGGGGGATTCTGCTCTAGGCTCAAGGCTTCACATCAGCTCTTCCCTGGGCCTCCAGCCAGCCCTGTAGATTTCCAACTTGCCAGCTCCACAATCGCGTGGACCAAGTCCTTAAAACAGATCTCTCTCTCTCTGGAGAACCCTAACGAATACAGCATCCAAAGCCAGAAAACTTCTATCTGGTTTGCAATTGTTTAATTCAAAAGGGACCCAATAGATTTGCTTGGCATTTGGGGAAGGGGCAGCGAACCTTTGAATTTTAGACCTTATCTTTCAAGTTTCCCTCTGGTTTGGATTTTTATAGTTAGGTCGCTAAACCTCTTAGTACCAATAATTACCCTAGAAATGACGCTCGAGCTGTTAAGGAAAGAAACAATTTTAAAAAGCTAATTCTCACACACACACACGCACTCATGCACACACTGGTGGCACACAGCTGCATTTAGATTGAAGAAATATTTTCTGATAGAAGTCAAGCTTGATGAAAGGAACGCACACTGCCGTGTGTGAAAGTGCAGTATTAATAATTAAGCCATGCGATCATTACCTCAGGATATTATTTCTTAAATATCTCTTGCAAAGGCAATATGATTACATATGAATGATATCAATTTTCTACCAACAAAAAAATCTGCAGAAATAGGAATTGAATTACACTGTCCAATTTGCTGTAAAGTTCACTGTATGTGAAGAAATTAATCAAAGCTACCACCACCCATTTTTATGGGAACATAAAATGATGTGAACTTCCATTTTTAATAAAGATGCATAGTGCTGTTATGAAGACTGACTAATAACACCATAATGAACTGAAAAGCTACTGATATATTAAGAACGAAAATTTTGAGGAGTGTATTTACTGAGCCTTTTTCATGTAAGGCAGTATTTCTCTGAAGTCTCTATTTGAATCATTGTAAAACAGGCGAAATTTCAAGGGAGAGCACAGTACCAGCGTCGTACAAATTCATCTTCAGGACGTGGAAGTCCTCCGGGGACACCAGTCTGGAGAACTGTGTTTGGGCTCCCTGGACGCAGATGCGAGGTGTCCAGGCCCGGGGGTGAGGAGAGGGGTGCATGGTGAGCTGGAGGCGTTCTTGTTTATGCTCCCGCTTTACCTCTTCACCCTTCAGAGCATCAACAATCCACCACGAATTTCTCGACCAGAGGAAGGAACGTTTCTGTTTAGCTTCTCAACGTGGCCCGCTTGACACTGCTCATCTCTACCCAGCTCCAGGTGGGATGGCCTTGTCCCCGAGCCCAGAAACCTAGATGGGACGCAGACACATTAACTATAAAACAAACGCTTTTGACTGCTTTTCAAACAGGTCTGTCTTTGCTGTGGTTTGTGCCTACCATGGTGCTGACTGACTCGGGCAGATGGAAAGGACTTGCATCATTCTCCAGCTAATTTGGAGCATCTGCGAGAATCGGAATACCCAGAAAGCTGGCCTTGCTGTGTGTCCGCAGTCCCCCTGGGGAGGCGGGCCTTAACCCAGCATGGCCACGCTGGACCTCGAACACAAGCCATCCCATCCAAAGTTGTGCGAATCTCCATTTTTTAGTGTTTTCTTTTAAACTTTTTTTCAGAGTAAAAAATTAATACATGCTCACTATAAAAATTTGGAAATATAGAAAATTTTGAAGAAGAAAAGAACAATCCACCAAAATTCCTCCTCCCACAGAGGACATCTGTTGACACTCTTGTGTATTTTCTTTCATTCACACACACTCACACTTGCACGTCTTTATATGTACAGACATATATGTGGTTGTTATCAAACATTCACATTTGTTTTTTAAATTTAATTTTGAACGGTTAACTCATATTCATGGTTCAAAAACCTGAAAATGGAAACTGTTTTTTTGCCCCAACATTTTGTTGTGAGCATTTTTCCAGGTCATTAACATTTCATAAATGTGTCTTCTCACGGCTCCAAAACATAGTGCATGCGGGTGCCCATGATGTCCTGAGCCGTCCCTCTGTGGATGGGTTTTCAGGCTGTTTCCAGCCCTTCACGTTTGTAACTACTTAGGCAGGGAGCATCCCTCTCCAGGTGGGTGACTGACAGTCTTTCCAGACAAGCCTGGGCAGTGCGGCAGGAGGAGCCCTCCTGCATCTGGAAACACACCTGTTCCCAGCTGCCAGCCCTAACTGCTTAACAGAATGGGGGTCTCTCCAGGTGTGATGGCTTGGGAATCCGGCATCTCCCCAATTCCCATGTCATTGCACCATTAACCCCACTCCATGGTTTTGGAGTGGAAGAGTAAGGGCTGCCAAACTGGGGGGCAGGTCACTCCACTTCACCAGGCACATCTGCACCTGAGAATCTCCAAGGCAGTTGAAACCACACCATTTGGAATTGGGAGGCCTGGCCAGGAGGTGCTCCTACCCTCTTTAGTAAGTGAGGAGAGTGAGACCCAGAGAAGCTAAGAGACGTGCCCCCACTTGCACAGCTGGTTAGTAGCACAGCGGGACCTAACCAGGCCTTCTGACTTGGACCCCTGTCTCTCTCCGCGGACTTCCTCACCTGCTTGCTTCTTTGTGTACTCTCGGCTCAGGACAACTTCCTTGGAGCCTGCGGTCTTCCCAGTCCAGAGCTTCTTTTGGATCCACACTGTCTTCCTCCTTCTTTATTCCTCTCCTGCTCTTGCTTTCTCCTATCACTGGACACTTGGCTTCCCTTCCCTCTCTTCCTAAGTTTGCGTGCACTCTCTCTCTCTCTCTCTGTCTCTGTCTCCGAGTCGCTGTTTCTCTCTCTCATCATCTCTTTGTCTCGGTCTGTCTCTCCATCTCTGTCTCTCTCTGTCTCTCTCTGTCTCTCTTTCTCTCTGGCTCTAGCTCTGTGTCCCTCTCTCTCCGTCTCTATCTCTCTCTGCATCTCTCTCTCTCCATCTCAGTCTGTCTCTCTCTATCTCTGTTTGTCTCTCTCTCTCACCCACACATTCTTGCTTAGGCCATTCCCTCTGCCTGGAGGGTTTCTCTTCCTGCCCAAGCCCAAGCCTCAGGCACACGATAAAGTCTTCCTCTTTCTTTACCTTCAAAGGTCTCTGTCTTTGGGAATCTTCCCTAACCTTTCCAAAGGCAGATGCTGTGTCCTTGGGGCCCATGGTGCACCCGGGCCCTCTGTCTCCTGCACCAGGCTTTGGGATCCCACAGAACGTGGCTTGGCACTGTCTGTCTCCGAGCTTAGCATGGAGTCTGGTACAAAACAGGCATTGAGTGCGTGCTTGGTGAACCATGGCTCAAAAATGAAGACGTTCTTAGAGGGAGACAGAGCAGGCTTCCCCAGGCTGAGTCACGAGCAGCCAAGTGAACGAAGCTATTACCACACCTGAGCACAAGGTCCACCTCCAAGTTCTTCACGCTGCCTCCTGGAGCGCTCTGGTCTGGAGTCAGACACTTGGGCACTAGTGTGGGTCCTTATGAGTTAGGAGACCTTGAGCCAGCCCCCCCACCTCTGAATTGCAGTCTGCCTCTGAAAAATGGGAGTGATGTCCACTAGGGAGCAGTGGTTGGATAGAATGTCAAATAAGTACCTGCACAAAATAGAGCCCAGTACACTCTACTTGTTATTGTTACCAAGTTTGTTTCCACCAGTGGTCATCGGTCCACTTGCCCTGAAGACAGCAGGCCGCTCCTTGTACCTGGGCCCCACCTCGAGCCTCCCACTGGGTGCTTCGGCCCTTCCCTTTCACGCAGCCTACTCTGACCATCCTCCCCGGGCACAAGACTCCTTGGTGTGGGTGCTCAAGGCAGCCTCTGCGGGACTCACCTGCAGCAGCTCTGATGGCAACCACCACCCGTGCAGGTTCACACAGGGCTCGTGTCTCGTCTTCGCACCTGGGTGGCACACCTGGAGGACACAGGCCCTGCATCCTCCTGAGCCCATGGGACCCCCGCTGCACCAAGCAGGGCCTTGCCCACGCTTGTTGAAGTACTGACCTCATGTACAAATGGATGAGCAATTAGCTAGCTGGGTGAATGGCTTACCCCAAGTAGGTAGAGGTGGGGCCCAAGGAAATAACCACTCAAGTGTCAGCTACACTCACATTTTCTTAAGAGACTGAAGGAGAGAAGCAAGGTGGGCTGTTCCCAGGTGGAGGCGACAGCCCCAGTGGTGATGGTGTTCACCTCCTGCTGAGATGTACACATTTGTACTTTCCATATTTCTAGAATTATCGGAATTTCCCACAAGCACATATTACTTCCAGAATATTAATTTTCAAAATAAAAACTTTCTTTAAAATGACAAAGTAAGCAGCAAGCTTTAGATGACTCCTCAACAAACAATGGCCTTTTTAAAAAAAGGAAATATCTTGAATTCTAGGCCCATGCACACACAAGTCACTCAATTTCTTCCCAAATAGAAGAAAATGGTTAAAAGCTAACAGCTATGCTATAAACGGAAGAAGCTGCACGATTTAAATTAATGATTTATTCCTCTAAAGGCAGTGGGGGATCTATCACCGGTGTGATAAGCTGCCGCGTGTCCTCTATCTGCATATAGCCGTGTAGCGCAGCAATATCTGGCAGTGAATATGGAAAAAAAATCAATTTTTCCTAGTTTCAAGCATATCTCCTGAGTCTGAGATATGTCTGGCTTGTTTTTCAAATATTGCTGCAGGTGATTCCTGCTCCCCCCGGGGGAGGTCTGCGGACTGTGAGCGGGCCACCTGGTGGTGTGTGGATGCTGATTCTCTGCAGTCCAGCCCTTCCCAAAAAGGCAGCTGCCCCCCTCAGAGGTGCAGGGCTGGGCTTGGGCCAGTGTGATGATAATTGCCATTGATTACCACCACAACAATCGCATTTTTCATAGAAACACCTCGTCATCAACAGATGATTTTGCTACTTGCTCTTCTGTTCCTCCCGGCAGGCAGGACGTGGGCTTGCCATCTCAGGATGTGCCCGAGGCGTGCAGGCGCTCCTGCAGGCAGATGGCTCTTGCTTCTCCTGGTCGTTTTGGCTGAATCAACAGCACAGCTTTAAATATTTTTCCCAACTTTCCTTTTTTTAAAAATTTTTTTGCAAAGCCTTATGTTCATTGAAGAAACGAGCAAATTTTGTTCATGGATATGGGGTGAAGAAACGCAAAGGCCCTTCTGTTGCTTACCTGTCTTCTTTTCCAAGAGCCAAGGTCAGGTGAATGGGCTCCTCACACCTTGAAGGGGGGAGCTTCTAGGAGAGAAATGGAGAGTATAAGAAAAGGACGGGGTCCATCCTTCTATTCTCCCCGCAGAGCAGGCTTATATCTTGGGTGACTTTCTTATTTGCTTTTTCAGCAGGCCAAGGGTTTACTGTCCAATCCCAACAGTGGCCAAGAAATTGAGATGCCATGTGCTTCTGCAAGAAGCCGTGTCACGGTAGAGCCTGCGCTGCCGTGGCCACCGATGCGTCGTGGGAGAAGCACCTACGCTCTCCGGTCTCGGCTTCCAGTGAATGGTGCTCTTGGAGCCTGGAGAGGAGCCGTGATTGGCTGGGATGCTGCTGGTGATTTAGCTCCGGCCTCAGCCACCCTGGCGCCTGGGCAGGGCCAGCAGCCAACCGCAGCGCTAGACTCGAGGGCTGTAGCAAAGCCTCCTTTCCCAGAACATTCTCAGTGCCTGAATCCCATCGTTAGGGACTAACACGTGGATCCTCTGCGCGCAGAGTGAGCGTTAAGCCTACTCCATCAGGAACGTGTCAGTGTAAACAGGCTCAATGAATGAATGTCAACAACCGCCCGGGAGGAGGGGCCTTCGCCATCCTCCCAGCGCCCATCCACCTGCACTCCACCCAGGGCAGGCTAACTGCTGTTGTCCTTCCAGAAGCCACCGTATGACTCCCCCTTGGGATCGCTGTTCCTTGGTATGCTCTCAGCACCCTGTGCCTCTCGCTGTCACAGCACAGGTCACTCTGCTGTGGCCGTCTCCTTACAGTGCAGGCTTCCTCACGAGGCTGGGCTCCGGGGAGGCACGCTTGGGCCTCGCGTTCTCATTCATTCCTTCACTCGTTCACACCGTCATTCCTAAGCAGTCACCATCTGTCGTGTCTGCCAGGCTAGCACAGTGCCTGGTGACCGCTCAGCCAAATTTGCTGAGTTAATGAATGAGAGGAAGAGAACTGTAGAGTTTCAGAACTGCCAGAGGGCTTACAATGATCTAGTCCAAACTGAACCCAACCCTGGCAGCTTAAAGACGAGTGAACTGAGCCCCAGAGAAGTCGAGTGACTGAGTCATGTAACATCAAACCTCTGCACGGGTGCGTTCATGTGCACCAGCCCATGGGTGTCTGTACACGCACAGAAAGAACAGCTGGAAGGACATAAAGCCACTCATAACAGGGATTGCCTCCGGGGGTAGGAGCCCCGGTATCAGGGATTTCCAGTGGGTGTGAGGTAAGACACACCTTTTTTTTGTTTGAAATACTTAAATATGATACTGTTTAAAAGAGACAAGTATAAGTATTTTTGTTTTAGTGCCTTAGAAAATGTTTTAAAATAGACTTTATTTTTTAGGGCAGTTTTAAATTAACAGAAAAACTGAGCAGAAGGTACAGAGATTTCCCATATACCCCCTGCCCCACACACCCCACAGCCTCCCCCACTATCAAAACCCCTCACCAGATGGTACATTTCTTACAACTGATGAACCTACTTGACACATCATTGTCACCCAAAGTCCATGGTTTACCTTACTGTTCACTCTTGGTGCTGTGCGTCTATGGGTCTGGACAAGCATATGAGGACATATATCCACAGTTATAGTCTCTTACAGAGTCGATTCACCACCCTAAACATCCTCTCTGCTCCACAAATTCACTCTCCTGCCAGCCAACCCTGACAGCCACTGATGCTTTAGCTGTCTCCATGGTTTTGCCTTTCGCAGAGTGTCACGTAGCTGGAATCATACAGATTACGTACATTTCAGACTGGCTTCTTCCGTTTAGAATAAGCATTTAAGTTTCCTCTGTGTCCTTTCATAGCTTGATAGCTCATTTCTTTTCAGTACTAAATAATATTCCCCTGTCTGGATGGACCTCAGTTTATTTATCCACTCACCTACTGAAGGACATCTTGGTTGCTTCTAATTTCTGCAATTATGAAAAAACTGCTATAAACATCCTCCTGTAGGTTTTTGTGTGGACATAAGTCTTCAGTTCCTTTGGGTAAATACCAAGGAGCATGACTACTGGATCATATAGTAAGAGTGTGTTTAGTTCTCTTAAGAAACTGCCAAGCAGTCTTCAAAGTGGCTGCACTATTTTGCATTCTCACCAGCAATGAAGAATTCCTACTGTTGCACATCCTCGCCAGCATTTGGTGTTGTCGGTGTTCCAAATTTGGGCCCTTCTAATGGCGTTTTAATGCATTTTTGGAGTATAAGCCAAGCTGAATTTTCAGGGTAAGCACACTCATATAACCAGCAGCAGATAAGGAAATGATACACTCCCAAGTGAGTATCAGCTCTCAGGGAGGTAACCACGATTTACTGTAAATGCTGTAGGTTCATTCCACCTATTTGGACTTTGTACAAATGGACTCATAGAGAATATTCTCTCATGTACTCTTTTGTAGTTCCTGTACTCTTCCTTCATTTGATATTATGTTTATGAGATGCATCCATATTCTTGCGTGTGGTTTGTTCATTGTCATTGCCTTATAGGGTTTTACAGATGGAATGTACCAGGATTTATTTATCCATTTTACTGTTGATAGACATTTGGGTTGTTTCCAGTTTTTTGGTTACTACAAATAAAGCTGCAACAAATGTTTTTGCACATATCTTTTGCTAAACATATGTACACATTTGGTGTCATAGAATGTGTGTATCTTTGGCCTTTGTGCTGAAGACTGACAATTTTTCAGAGCGACTGTACCTGTTGGTGTCTGGAAGCTCCAGTTGCTCCAGATCTTCTCCAATACTTGGTTTTGTGAGACTTTTTTGTTTTAGGTGTTCAGGCGGATACACTGTGGTTTTCATTTTAATTTCCCCGTCAACTAACAAGGTTGATATTTTTCATACATTCTTTGGCCATTTGGATATCCTCTTTTGTGAAGGACTTAATTTATCAATGATTCCTTTATGGTTTGTGTTTCTTTAGGTCATGTTTAACAAATATCTGCTTGCCCCAAGATATTCTCCAGTATTTCCTTCCAAAAGTCGCGTTTTACATTTCACATTTAAATCTATGTATTGCATCTGAATTGATTTTTAGGTCTGGTATGAGTTGGAGGTTAAAATTCATTTCTTTTGCTTATGGATATTTGATTGACCCAGCTCCATTTATTGAAAAGAATATCCTTCCTCACTTCGGTAAAGTCATGTATCAAATTATTTTATACATGTGGGTCTGTTTCTGAACTCAGTTTTCTGTTTCATTGGTCTTTTTGTCTATTCTTGTACCATTTCCATACTGTCTTAATTACTTGGTATCTGAAATTACCAGTTCTCTAGCTTTGTTTTTCTTCTTCAGGACTGACCGACTCTTCTTACTGCTTTGCATTTTCATATACATTTATAATTATCTTGCCAGAATCTATTGAATCTGGTGATCAATTTGGGAAGAAGTCTTCTTAAATTTCTCTTCCTATTGTTGTGTTGTTTCCAGTTTAGTGTTCTTGTACACTTCTGAATAGATTCATTCCTGGATATTTGGTGTTTTGTTATATATGATACCTATAAAAATTTTTATTTTCTATTTGTTGTTGCACATATATGTATACATATACATATAATATATATACATACATATAACTGACTTTTATATGTTTATCTTGTATCCAGTGACCTTGCTACATTCTCTTTCTAGTCTAAGAGTTTATCCTTAGATTCTTTGATTTTCTAATGTACATTTTCTACATATGCAATCAAGCTTTGGGTAATGAGTAATGACAGTTTTATGTCTTTATTTCCAATCCTTGTACTTTATGTTTTTTCTTGTCTTATTGCCTTGGCTATGACCTCCAATCAAATGTTGAGTAGAAGTGGTGGTATTGAGCGGTCTCATCCCATTTCTGGTCTCTTAGGGAAAGATTCCAATATTGGACCATGAAGTATGATTTTTCTGGGAGGAGTTTTATAGATACTCTATATCAGATTAAGGATGTTATATTCCTTGTTTGCTAAGAATTTTTATGGTGACTGGGTGTAGAATTTTATTGAATACTTTTTCAGTTTCATTTTTATTAAAATAATTATTTTCTCCTTATTCTATTAATGTGGTAAAATACAGTGGTTCATTTTAATGTTAAATTGTCTTTATATTTCTGGAATAAACTCATCTTGAATGGGATGTTATTTCAATATGCCATGAGATTCGTTCTGCTAATTTTTGTTTAATATTTTTGCATTTATGTTCATGAGAGAGATTAGCTCTTAAATTTTCTTTTTTATAATGTCCTTCTCAAGTTTTGATATCAAGATTATTCTTTCTTTATAAAATGAGTTGGGCAATATTCCCCCCCACATACACTTTTGGGATAACATCTTTTTGTCTTAGTATTGGTTCTCAAGTGCTTGTAAATTTTGATGCTTTCTTGGCCTGAAGGTTTCTTGATGGGAAGATTTGAAATTACAGATTCAATTTTTAAAATCAATATAAGACCATTCACATTTTTATTTCTTCTTATGTAAGTTTGAGTAAGTTGCTTCTTTCTAGGAATTTGTCCTTTTCATGTAAAATTTCAAATTATTTGGTGTAAGTATGTTTATAATACTCTTTTATCTTTTAATCTCTATAGAATCAGAATCTATAGTAATAGCTCCTTTTTTATTACTGATATTAATAATTTTTGCCTTCTTTATATTTTAATCAGTCTTGCCATGAAGTTATCAATTTTAGTCTTTCTAAATAACTAGATTTTGTTAATTCTCTCTATTATAGGCTTATTTTCTAATTCATTGATTCTGCTCTTATCCTTATTTTTTTCTCCCTTCTACTTTAGTTGGGTTTATTAATTATTCCTTTTCTAAGTTTTTGAGATGGACATTTATATCACAGATTTTTCAACCTTCTTTTTTAATATTTGAACTAAAGCTATAACTTTTCCTCCAAGCGCAGATTTAGCTGCTCAGAAATCCACACATTTTGATATGTCACATTTCTATTATAATTCAGTTCAAAAATCTTTCAAATTTCCAAATATTTTCAATATTCCATTTTCTCATTTTCTTATGTTATTAGTTATACATTATTTTACTGTCCTTTTAATAATTATCCTAGAGATTATAATCTTTGAATAATATAAATTGGTACTTTTGTCACTTGTCAGGCAATGCTAGGGACTTAGAACCTGTTATTTTCCCACTCCTGACTTTTGTGTTCAGGAGAATAAGTCCAATAAAGTCATGCATTTTACTACTATTTTAAACTACACCTGACATTATTATTTTTGCTTTGCTCAGTTAATATTTAAATATATGTATATTGAATATATGTATACACATTCCTTTCATTCATTTCTATACTGTTGTTAATTTGTCTGTAATTTTCTTTTTGCCTAGATAATATTTTATATTTTTTAGTGCAATTCTACAGTTGGTAAATTGCCTCTGCTTTTATTTGTTGGGAATATTCCTCTCTCTCTTTCTTTCTTTTCATTTTGGTGAGGAAGATTTATCTTGAGCTAACATCCATTGCCATTCTTCCTTCTTTTTTTCCTTGAGGAAGATTAGCCCTGAGCTAACATCTGTGCCAGTCTCCTTCTATTTTGTATGTAGGATGCCTCCACAGCATGGCTGATGAGTGGAGTAGGTCCATGCCTGGGATCCGAACCTATGAGCCTGGGTTGCCAAAGCAGAGCACACAAAACTTTAACCACTCAGCCATGGGGTTGACCCCCTATTTCATTTTATTTTTGAAGAATACTTTTGCTGGATATAGAATTCTACATTGGCAGTTAGAGTTTTTCCAGCACTTTAAAGATGTTAATTTATTCATTGTCTTTTAGCATCCATAATTTTTGTTGAGAAACCAACTGTGAGTCATAGTGTTGTATCTTTGAACATAATTCATCTTTTAAATCTGTCTGCTTTAAGATTTTCTCCTTGTCTCTGCTTTTCAACAGTTTTATCATGTATCTAAGTGTGGTTGGTTTTGTAGTTATCCTGCTTGAGTCTCATAATGCTTCTTGAGTATACAGCTGGATATCTTTCATCATTTTTTGGGAAGTTGTTGCCATTGTCTCTTCAAATAATGCTTATGCCCCTTTTCCTCCATTTCTGAGATTCCAATGACACATACATTAGACTTTTAACTATGTCCTATATGTCTTTTACTCTCACTTCAATACTTTTTACTATATTTGCCGTCTGTGATTCAGCATGGATGTTTTCTATTCACTTATCTCCTACGTTACTAATCTTTTCTTGCCAAGTCCAGTCTTCTGTCAAGCACACCAATTGTTTTCATAGTTTTTTCACTTTTCATTTCTACAGTTTTTATTTAATTTCTCCATATGGATTCTGGTTCTCTGGTGAAATTCTCCATATTGTCATCTCTTTTCTTGACTATATTAATCACAGTTATGTCAAAGTGTATATCTGACAACTCTAATAATTAGGTCAGGTCATCTGCTTGTCTATTTTTCTTCTTTTTTTTCTCTTGGTCTTATTTCTTGGTATGCTTAGTAATTTTTTGTTGAATGCCAGAGAGAGTGTATGAATACTGTAAGTGGTTCACTATATCCTCTTGGCAGGGCCATTGATCTGCCCAAGCTAAGGGTCTTCACCCAGTTGTTTCTAGAATTCCTTCTCTCATATTCCCATCATGTGGTCAATTGAACATCAGGCATTTGTTGGAGACAGAAGAAATGCCACAGTAAAGTAAGACAATATTTCCCAAGTGCTTTCTAGAGAATGGAAATTACCCAAGACACTGCTCAAACAAACGGAAACCTGTCTACATAAGTCTGGGTAACTTTGTACATAATACTCTCTTCTCAATTGTTTAGCACACACAATCGCACGTTAAGAGTTCTGAGGCATCATATGGTAAAGAAACCAGGTTAACACTTTTTAACCTGTATTTCCCAATCCTATTTGATCATGGAACCCTTCTTTCTCAAAGTGCCCAATACCGTCACAAATCCACTTTGAGAAATATGAACCTCATAGCTGCCCCTGAAATCTTGAGGAAACATAGATGGTGGAAGTCCCTTACTACTAGTTGCAAGATCCAGGAACCCAGGGCCAACTTGAAGGGGACAGAGTCATCGATGAGCAGCTGGGGTCAGTCTGGAGTCAGCATGGGAGGGGAGGTCAGAGATGAAAGGTCAAAGAACACAAAAGTGCTGAAGGCCAGAATAGGAATGACACGGTGGATCATTTCCTATTGTGCACAGTGGAGGGAGTTATTAATGGTTGTAATTATACTGATTGCAAATTGCTCTCGTCTAGGGCCTCACAGTGATCTTTGAGTGGACTTCTCTCATTTGTTCTGAGATAATGCAGTAAAGCATTTAGCCCGGCACCTGACATTTAATAAGTAACCAATAAATGTTAAGTATCATTTTAGTTCCTAACCATTCTTGATGCTTTCCTAGCCCATAAAAATCACTTTTTTTCTCTAATCTCTACTGTCCAGGGTGATAACCCTAACGCCGTGCTTGGCACCTTTAAGTTGCCCATCCCTAAATGAAAACGAGCATTTCACAGAATCTTCCCTGAGGAGTTCTTGGATTAATCCTTTTCCTTCTTGTCTCCTTGAATTATATATTATTATTGCAGAGAAGTGTGTAGGCTAGGGACTTATTATTAAATTAGAAAATAGTAATTGATTAGCTTTCCTGCAAAACACATGACCATTATTTCATTAATGAGTCCCTAGCAAATTGAAAGTAGATATCCACCAACACAACCAGCAGTGCTGAAGGGGAGGGACCAAGTGCACAGCCTGAGGCTCAGGATGGATGCTAAAACGACGAGTCGTCTCGTCTGCTTGCATTTCTCCTCTGATGCCTCGGACTCTGGGTGAGCAGCATCGGCAGGACGAGTCCCTCCACCCTGTCTTCAGCACGGTCCAGCATTCCTTCACTCATTTATCCCACAGCTGTTGACGGGGCATCCACTGTGTGTCAGGCACTGTTCCACGTGCTGGAGGTACCTGGCAGCCAGCAGTGAACAACACAGACCAAAAACTCTGCCTCCCTGGGTTTCACATTCTACTCCAGGGAGAAAAGCAGCAAACACGGTGAATAAGTACTACGCACGATTTCAGATGGTGAATTTTAGGAGGTGATGGAGTAAAAAGGAGTGATGAAGAAGGAAGGAGAATACGCGCAGGGGGGTGGTGGTTTCAGAGGGGATAGCCAGGAAAGGCCTCTTGTGAAGGTGGCATCTGAGTAAAGACTTGAAGGAGGTTGCCATGTGAGCTGTAGTATCTGGGACAGAGTGTTACGGCAGAGACGAGGGCAGCAGAGGCCCCGGCAGTGGTCTGCTGGAGCTGGCTGGCACCTCTTCCCAACCCCACGTTCAGTGATGCCATTTTGGGAACTTAAAATCAGCCACGGTGGGAGTATTTACACGGGGGAATGAGAAAACACCACAGATCAGGGCTTACTTCCATTAGCCCGCATCCCTCACCCAGTGCCAGGGCCAGTCTGGCCAGGGGATAGCAATGGGAGAGAGGAGGAGCTAAGTCAGAGACGTAATCAGGCAGCCAAGCCAAATGGTATGGGACCCTGAAGGCCATTTGTGGCAGGCAGAATAACTGCCCCAAGCATGTCCACCCCCGGATCCCTAGAACCTGGGACTATGTCACCTCACCTGGCAAGAGACTTTACACATGCCATCCAGGTAAGGATCTTGAGAAAATCCTGGATTATCCGGTGGTTCCTATGAATCACAAGAGTCCTCGCAAGTGGAAGAGAGAGGTGGGAGAGTTGGAGAAGGAGATGTGATGACGGAAGCAGAGGTTGGAGTGATGTGGCCGTGAGCCAAGGAATGAGGGCAGCCGCCAGAAGCTGGCAAGGGCAGAGAAACAAACCCTCTCCCAGAGCCTCAGGCAGGACCATGGCCCTGCCAACACCTTGACTTCGACCCATGAGACCTACTGTGGACTGTCGACCTCCAGAACTGCAAGATAATACATTTGTGTGGTTTGCACCTCTAAGTTTGTG